>NC_057807.1:696725225-696862008 GCF_018294505.1 Triticum aestivum
GCCACGGTCGGGCGTCTGAGCGACACCACATAAAGGGCTTTAAAAGAAATGCCACGGTCGGGCGTCTGAGCGACACCACATAAAGGGATTTAAAAGAAATGCCACATTCGGGCGTCTGAGCGACACCACATAAAGGGCTTTAAAAGAAATGCCACAGTCGGTCGTCTGAGCGACACCACATAAAGGGCTTTAAAAGAAACAATCATAGTGAATACCCCAGAGGTAAAAATCATCCCAGGGATATTCGATAATACCAAAAATATCACGGGTTAGTTCACAACAGAAATAATAATCATAATCATCATAAATCACAAGTAGTGTTTCCAGT
Organism: Triticum aestivum; assembly: GCF_018294505.1. Lineage (NCBI taxonomy): Eukaryota > Viridiplantae > Streptophyta > Magnoliopsida > Poales > Poaceae > Triticum > Triticum aestivum. Next base: position 696,725,554 of record NC_057807.1, read on the forward strand.
TCTGGTTTAACAGTTTCACCTCCGAAGACCGACACTAAGACCGACACTTGACCCATCCCAGACTGTAGTCCTTAACCGTGAACATGGCTATTCGAATAGGTTTAATCTCTGCAGAGGGTGTACTCTTTACCCATGAGTAACGGATTTCCTTTAGTCCATCGGGACTAAGTCCGTCTACGGTCTTTTTGTTGGAAACACACCTAACTTGCACACACCAGCTTAACTCACATGTGTCTGGAATCACCCACGACACCTGTCAAGAAAAACTCTAAGTGGGGAGGCTACAACCTCGACGTAACATGGGATCACAAAATTTATACCGCACGCAAACTGGGGAAGCTATCCCCTTCGGCTACAACCAAAACACCCATGCTCCCGGACCCGGTGGCATGACTACCGGATGCCTCCAGTATCTTCCACCACGGCCTCTCTGTATGGTGTGTGCTGGGAAAGGGGTTGACAACTGAACCGTACCCTACTTATTGTAGAGACGAGTGGTAGTATGAAGCAAGTATGGGGGTTACTGGCACAAGACTCAATCTACGATCGACTCAGGAGGTTGTAATATTTCCTGCATGATTAGCATAACGATGCATATATCTCAAACAATAGATATAATCATCACGCGACATATCCCTCATGCCATATCGGACACGACCGTCTCGACGGAGGATTAGGGACCAGACCGTGTCTACCCAAGACAGAGGCCTTCCCGGCTTTCCTTCCGGTATGCATGAAAGACGTATGATGGTGATTTCCATCACAAATCATGTCAACTTTATTAGCATAAACTCATTAAAATGTACTCATGAGTAGGGTCACTTCCTCACATAAAATGACGTATGCTCGTGTCGCAGTGGTGTTGCCACCGAGTCAAACATCACACACAAAATTTTTACCACGGTTCAGAATGCTTGCCTTCAGGTCATGGGAAAGCAGGGTGCATTCCAAAACATCTTGAAATCTTCAAAAATCCTATTTAAAAGAATATATATGAATTAACACACAAAAACAAATCAGCACAAAAAGTTGTCTTGAAATTTTTTCAAATAAATCTTAAAATAAACTAGATAATATTTGAGAGAGGTAGGAAAAAGAATTAATTCTTTTGGAGTTGTATTTAAAAATATACAACCGGTCAAAGTTTTGTCAGAATCTGTAATTTAAATAAAAACATAAAAGAAAATGTTTCGAAATATACGTACATGTCGAAGGCGCATTTTGGAAATGCGCTTCCACTTATCCAGCGTGGACTGCGCCTGAGTCACTAACAGTGGGCCCGCCTGGCCCACTGGTCAGGTTTGACCAGTCCAGCTCTCCCTCCTCTTCCTCTGCCCGAACGGCGGCGAGGCAACGGCGATCAGCGCCGGCAAACGGCGGCTCCTCACGGGTCTCAGAAGGTGGGGATGGATCTGCTAGACTGGGGCGGTCCTACCGGTGGTTGCTGGGTCGGCGGGGACGGTGTGAGCTGCCGGCGGCGTGCTTTGCGGTGGAGGAGGCTTTGGGGACAAAGTGATTTTGGGGCCGCGGTGGCTCCCGACCAAAATGGAGCAGGGGGACGGGCTCACGGGAGGAAAGGAAGGCTCCTAGTGGAGAAAGTGGAGAGGGGTAAGCCCTGGTGGCGCCGGAATGGCCGGGGCAGTGGTGGCGGGTGGAGTTGCCGGAGAGGAAGAAGATGACTCCCTCCCTTCGATTGACGGCCAAGGGGGCACGAGCGGAATGGTGTGAGGCTGCCTGCGTGCGGGTTTGAGCTCGGGGGCCTCTTTTATAGCACATCCGAGTCGGTTCGCGGCGGCCGTGGATAAGCTTGCCGGCGACCGCCGTTCTGTAGCTAGGGCGACGTGGCGGCGACGCGCGCTAGAGGACGAAGCTGTGGATGAGCACACACTGCTCCAGGAGGCAGGTGGCAAGCGCTGGCGGCTTGGGCGGCATGGACACGGCCGGGGCCTGCAAGCGTCCGTCAGCTAGCCACCACGGCCGTCCTGACGGTGGCGCTGTGGGGTGCCAGGTTGGTCGGGGTGGTGCGGTGGTACAAGGGGACACGGCGTGCTGGCTGCGGTCGGTCACGGACCGGGTTGAGTGCGGGGCGTGACGCGGCGGCTCGGGCGCTCGTGGGTGCCAAACGCACGCTCTGGGCGTGCCCAGAGCACGCCCGAGACATGCTCGACGAAATGCCAGGGCAGCCTAGAGGTCGCGGTTGAGGCTGGCAATAAACAGGTCTAGTCTAGGGTTAGCAATGGAATCGAGGGACATGGTGGATTGGTCAGGGGCTCAAGTTCACCAAGTAAACTTGAAGTCATGCCAAAACTGGCTATGCACTCAGGGTGTTTGACAAAATGCCAAAGGCACCTAGGCAGTTCTTGGAGTGGCCACATTTCCCAGAGTGGGGTCTCTTTAGAAGAAAGAGGGGGTGGTGAAGTTAGTTTGCTAAAAGGAGAAACTTGCTAGTGCAAGTTTTGCAAAACTACAATTCTGTACAGGGAGTAAATGGCATCATTACATGGACCAAAAGTTTCCCAAAGAGTGCATGCTCCTGGACTTAGGGGTTTTGCAGGGTTGACTATAAGCATGAGAAAGCACAAGGTCACTTGAGCAAGAATGAATGGGGTTGCAGTAGAAAACACAAATCTGGCCCAGAATGTAAAGGAGGTTGATGCACTCAAATTTTCCAAAGAACATCACTAAGTTTTTGCATAAAGTTGGATGGCATGCTACTACTGACATCCCATAATTTTGGTTGAGGCTCTAGGGAAATATTTAAATGGGTTGTAGTGCAAAATTATCCACTGGACCAGAGAAGAAAAACATGTGTAACACTCAAAATAGGTAATGAAATAATTTCATTATTACACAAAAGTGATCTAGGTGCATCACATGACATCTCCAAATTTTGGTTGGAATATTAGTTAAAGTTATCAACTGGTTGCAGTACAAACAGAGCTCCAAAATTTAAAACAAGCCATTTTAATGATTAAAGCTCAGGGTGAAATAATTTAATAAATAAATCTACTGATTTAGAAATTGTTATACAGAGAGCATAGAAGTCCAATATATTTTGGAAAGCTCCACTTGGGAAAAGTTCCTTAATATTAAAAGAAAGGTTCTGAAATCAACAGATATATTCTTGCAGGCAAAATTTTTAACTCTTGGCAAAATTTTATTATCAAAAATTTGGTTAAATTTTTGGGGTGTTACAATAAAAACCTGGACGGAGGTAGTAGTACGAGATACGGTGGCACACTGACTTTGGCAGAATAAAATTATCGGAAGAGAGCAAAGTGTACATACAAAGTAATTAAAATTGAATTTCATGAAAATATGTAAAATTGGAGGATGGTGCAGCCAACCATTTTGAATTTTGACCGTGTGTGGTCCAGTTGTTGTTCACTTCGGAGGGTTGTGTACCACACGTGAACGATAGTAAGTGCGACCGGGAGGCGTGCAGCGTTAATTGCGAGTTGACTCCTTCGAGCGTTAAATTTTCATCACGTATTAGCATTGCCCTACTATTTTTCTTCACTACATTGAATAAAGAGTTTTGTTTCGTGCACAATGTAAAACGATTTTTATGGAGAGAAAAATAAAACCACTCCAACTATATACGCTGCAGCCTCGACACTTGTTTTCTAGGGTTTGCTCTCTTCACACTCTCTCTCTCCACTATATATATATATATATATATATATATATATATATATATATATAACGCTGGAGCCTCAGCGCTTGTAGTTTCTCTCTTCACACTCTCTCACCCTCTCCAGATCTAAACAAGATCGTGTTGGCCTCTTGGCTCTCTCTCCCCCGTCACTGCTGGTCAAAGAGCCGGCAAGATCCCGTCCGGCGGGGAAGGGAAGGAGGCTTAATGTTGTTGTAGTCGATGAGGGAGGGAATCCACTACCAGCGCCACTGTTCTCTTTCACCCAGTGGCGGCGCGGGAGGTCCTCCGACCCCTTCTTCCTCACTATCGTACATAGTATGGGAAGATCAGCCTCCAATCGTCTACTGAGCCACACCCCGAGAACCTTATGGTATAAGTTACTTAATCCACATGCATTGCTCTAACTGCTTTTGGATTTTTTTTTCGCTTCTACACTCGAATCTAGGTGTTGGATCAAACAGGGAAGTAGTGGGGAAAGTTGTATAGCATAAATCTAGCACGTGGTTCAAAGAGGAAAGGAAGGGGAATGTAGTACATTTGAATGATATATCAAAAGAAGTGTACCTATGAAATTAAATCGAACGAACAAATTTTGTATACAATGGATATTTTATTTCCTTGTTGTCATAGCAAGACAGTTGCCCCGACCTCTCTCCCTCGAATCGCTCCCCCGACCTCTATCCCCCGAGGCGGCGGCGCCGCGCCGCCCCCGGGGAGTCCCCGTCCATACCGCCCTCAGCCCTTCCCCTCCATCGCCTCCCACTACCGCCGCCGTCGCTGAGGAGGGTGCAGGGTGAAGCCCCTGTGGTGAGGAGGCGGCGGCGGCGCAGTCCACGGCCGGTGGTAACGCGTGGGGCTGGGCAGCGGCATCCATCTCCCTCCTCCTCCAATGGCAGTGCGCAGCGGGTTGGCGGTGGCCAGAAGATCTCCGGCGGCCTTTGGCGGATGAGATTTTGACTGCGATGATATCTGATCTAGGCCAGAGGGTTTAGATCGAGATCCACTGTGGCTGCGCCTCATCTCGACAACGGCAAGAGGAGATCCCCCCCTGGGTAATCTTCGCGGCACGAGGACGTCCGGGTCTCTTGTCTCGGGCATGGTAGCGATGGCAGCCTTCTCCACCGAAGGCGGTTGGCCAGGCTTGTAGTGACGGATCTTGGATCCCACTATTAGCACCGGCGGCGAGTTGGGGAGACATAGTCGCCGGTGAAAACGAGCCGACTCCGGTCATGGTGGGCGATGGCGGCATCTACGTTGTTACCTTGATGAAGGCATCGTTAAGCAACTATCGTCAACCTGCTCGTGCCGCTCCGGGAGAAATCCTAAGATCACCGGATCGGACGATGGCGGCGCTGTGGTGTCGTGCTCCCTCTTGGGGGCATAGTTTGTGGAGCGGCGCCAAATGGAAGAGGCGTGAGGTGGTGTGGCGTGCCTTCTCTCGCGTCGACGACGGTGGGTCTCGGCGGCATGGAGCAGCGGGGTCTCAGCGCTGGACGTGGCGTGATGGCCTTGCGCAGGACGGTGGCGATGTCTGGCGCCATGGTGGCGTCGACAGCTGACCTGGCAAGGTCTTTGCTTCAGTACCTGCTCTGAAGATGGTTAGGTGGATGACGGCGGCGGTAGCCTCGGTGAGTGCATCGGACCGGTGTGTGACCCATTCTCGACATGTGGCTGGGATGGGGCATCCGGCATTAAATGTTAGGTTTTGGTGCGATGTTTGTTTGGTATTAGGCTTGGACATTCGGCACCCCTGCATCAAGGGGATGGGAGTAGCGACACGTGTCGCCTAGATGGTGGCTTCAGGCTTACTGATGTAATGCTTTTGTAAGGTCTCTGAGAATAATTAATAAAATGGTTGCATGCATCGCCCAGATGCAAAGGCCGGGGGTAATCCTCCTTTTCTAAAAGTAAAAAATAAAAAAATAGCAAGGCAGTTCATTCGAATACAAATGTACACAAGTGAAAACATGAATTTTCCTTATACAAACTAACTTCAATACCAGATTCGTAGATTGGCGGGTTTTTTAATGGGAAATGGTTGATGGTCACATACATGTGAAACTAATAATACTAGATTTAGTGCACTTGAAAATCTTAAGCAATATACTTATATTGGCTGTCCGTAGAAACATCCGGATTCTGAATAATGTAATTTAATTAGACTCTATGGTGAGAAGGCACTTGAAAAGAAACATTTGGATCTGGAATGATGTAATTTAACGGTGTGGTAAGAAGTCTGGTTTTGTTAGAAAAGGAGGTTGAAACATTTGCCCTATTCATCATTGTGATACAAACAGCCATTTTTTATTAAAGTTGATGCATGACAACGAGGTCAAAGTCATCAACAAATAGAGTATGTAACATGCACAACTATGGCATAACTATTACAGGATATGAATTTAAGAGCCAGACTTCTTTCGCAACATCTTTAAGAAGGGAAACACGCCCTCAAGCCATCGTCATGTCCGTCTGAATCATAACATGGTTGAGAAGTCTGACAGGCGTAGGTTCCATTTGATATCTGCATCAGTTCATTTGATCGTCCTTGGGCTAAGTCGAATGTGATAGCCCTGCGGGAACATAACATCCGCGCTTCGGAATTCGTCAGTTCCTTTCATTTCTTCCCATCTGCAAAGGAAGTTAAAATTACATATTGGATATCAACAAGCAGTGTGCATGGTGCAATGAAAGCAACAATCTTTCGGGTGCGAAAAGCACACACCTATACTCCGTCACCAAAATATGGAGGGTAAGTGTTACAAACAGCTTGACAAAATCTGCCGCAGGACAAACCCTGATTCCTGCCCCAAATGGCAAGAAATTCTTCAGCATTGCACTGCGCTTTGACTCATCCTGTGTTTTCAGATTTGTCAAAAAAATTTATACACACAATACTATATTAGTTCCAACAGAATCTTTCAGGTAGAAAAATGGGAATATAAATTGAAAGAATACAGCCATTTCAATGTCCTCACTAACCATCCACCTCCATGGGTTAAATTTGAGTGGATCTTCGAACAATTCTTCGTTCAAATGAACTGCCATGGGGTTGACTATGACCTGCCATCCGGCTGGAATTGTATAGCCTGCAGGAAGAACGAATCAACAGTTCAACACATTGCTAATTGCTATTTAACTCTACTGCTTTGTTAGCTAACCAAACAGATTACTATAATTACAATAATGTTTCTGAGTGTTCACCGTTGACTTGTACATCCGTAAGAGTTTTCCTAAATACTCCAACTACGGCATTGCTTATTCGAATAATCTCATTGGTCACCTTCAGTCGAAAAGGAAAATCTTGTCAGAATAGAAACCTGTACCAGTGAAGAGTCCAGTTGTCATGCGTGCAGACTTAAACCAGAACTGAGGGAGTAGAGTACTACTGATGAATCCAGTTGTAATCAATGATTTTGTTTTTTTTTTACCTGATTAGTGAATGTCAATGACTTGTACTCCTCCCAGGTCCCAGCTGAGCCCGGAGCACCCACCCTTTCGATCCTTGAGCATAGTTCGGTTCTCCTTCTGTGAAAAGTGCAAGTTTTCAGGATGTTAATTCTTTTGCATGTTTTCAGGATCTCGCTACTTCTGCCGTTGGTCTACAAGCATTAGTATTGATAGTACGAGTACTATATACATACTCTCTCCGTTCCCTAATACTCCATCTGTTCTTAAATATAAGTCTTTTTTAGAGATTTCAATATAAACTACTCCTTCCGTCTCATAATATAAGAGCGTTTTTAACACTAGTGTAGTGTCAAAAACGCTCTTATATTACGAAACGGAGGGAGTACATACGAAGCAAAATGAGTGAATCTACACTTTAAAATATGTCTATATACATCTGTATGTAGTCCATAATGAAATCTCTAAAAAGACTTATATTTAGGAACGAAGGGAGTACAAGACTTTTAGCTATTATAAGATATTGACTAGATACATATTAAAATGAGTGAACATACATACTAAAACGTGTCTACATACATAGAATCAAAAAATATATATTAAGGAATGGAGGGAGAACCTCCAGGGACCGGAGAACGTCTGGGTTGTCATGGAGTGACTTGAATGCTACAGCGATTGTTCCTGATAGCGTGAAGACGCTAGAGAACAACAACATCGAGACCATATCAATAGCAAAATCCTCACTTAATAATGGCTCTTCACCCTGCAGTTCCTCGACAATTACGTCAAGGAGGTCGCCATGTTTCTTCCCTGGTGCACCTAACCTCTCTGCCAACGTATCCCGCACTGTCTTCTGCACATTTTTCCTGGCCTGCACGCGCAAGCATATCAGCTCTTAACTTTTTTTTCTTTTCGAAACGGATATTAGCTCTTAACTGAAGGCTACTAGTTGGGTCATTTTATACATGCTCCTGCATTATGGGAGCATTTTAATACACGTTTCTCGGTGAAAAACTCAAAATATTTGAAGCCTGATTTTCATAACGAAGGGACACAGTGGTGTATATGACAGGCAAACTTCTATACTTGAGCTCTCTATTTTTGCGAATGAGAATGATATACGCCGGTTCTTGATCATGCAAACAAACAACAAGTTAATTTGTATACCTGCATGCATCGATAAAATGTTGTCCCAGGGAAATATATCGGGAAGGAGAACAGCCCTGAGAAAAGCGCATCGAACTTGTTCCTCAGTTTTCCCGACTTGGTGGAAGAATCGAAACCAAGGCACTTCCTCGTCACCAGCTCAAAGAGAATCTGCAGACACAGTACATATATATATAGCATTTGTATACCGTCACCACACCATGCAGGAAACAGCAGGGAGTAGGAGAATGGCATCGAAACCAAGCACAAAGACGCTTACGTCGGGCGCATCACCGCGCACGTCCACACTCGGCTTGGTCGCCCACGCGGCAAGGCGCTCCCTCACGGCGCCCTCCATCTCTGGGAGGAGCACCTCTTTGATATTCTGGAGGCCGAACAGCGCGAAGGCGCATCTACGGACGAACTTGTGGATTATGCCATGGGCGGCTTCGATGCTCTTCTCACCGAATATTTTGGTCACTGCCCAGGGGTACCCGATACTGAACAAGGTCTCCTCGTGCTGAAACACAAACCGATTGACCTCCGCGTCGGTGGAAATAACCGCAGGCTGCCCAAGCAAGCTTGTCTTGAATACCGGGCCGTACCTGCGCAAACAGTAACCAGAGGTGTTTTCTCACACGCTGAGCACTACTGTTACTGTGTGCTAGAACCAGATCTCGCACGTTTATTTGCAAAAGATAAAATGACAACAAATACTAGTACTGTACAACGTCTCCATTCATTCAAGAGGTACCTTTTCATCCTTTGTTTGTAGAAGTCTGGGATGTCCAGGGAAGAGCTTGCCTTGAGGAAGTCCAAGGTCTCACCAATAATAGGGAATCCCATGGAGCCACGAGGAAGAACACCGTTGCAAACCGGGTTGATCCATTTGTATACCCAGTGTACTAGCCATCCAATCACAAGTGTAACTCCACACAGAGCTACGTATTGAGCAACAGATATGTCCATCTCCAAGTGCATCTAGTAAGGAAATGAGGGGTGTAGTTAGTTGTGTGCGAATTGTAGAGGTCTTTACATGCTTATATATACAACTGTTATGATGATTCTTAGGTGTCTTTGGACTTCTATTTCTTTTAGCTAGCTGGCATCTATATATCCATACCCTACTTGGTTAGCACGGGGCAGATAAATTAAGTGGGGTACATAGAGTAACCACACCATGTGAAAGGTGATCTACTTAATTAACTGGAGTACAGGTAAGCATATGTTAGGGATAGCCAAATCACATGATGCTGATAAATCACACCATGTGAAAGGTCAAAGGTGATCAATTAGTATCGGCAAGCATCTCTTAGGGATAGCCAAATCACATCTTCCTGATATTAGTCTTGTATATGGTACGATTTGTATAGCTGTTACTGCCTTGATCCTAGGGATCTTGTTATTTAATTATTGTGCATGGTATGTAACCTACAAAGACTTCTACTCGGACCTTATTGGCTCTACAAAATCTACAGCTTGGCGCTTTAACATCCCGGACCTCTACCCGGACCACGCCCCTTTTTTGCAACAAGAGATATATGATGCCTTTCTTCACATGAACCCGAACCCTAGCACTGGGCCTGGCGGATTTGGTCCTTGCTTCTACAGAAAATTTTGCACTCCCTAAGGTTATTATCTTCCCCTTCTTCTCCCGGGACGAACATGAGGCAAAGTCGTTTTTCCGTGGGTCGAGGGGTTTGCAGAGTGGAACGACACTTACAGAAGCCGTGCGAGAAAGAAGAAGCAGGATGCTAACTGGCTTCAAAAGTTAGAATCAAAGAACGCAGATTGGAACGTGTTTTATTGCAGAATGAGGAGCAGCTAGACACAGTTAGCGAGCAAAGGTGTCTCAACGGCAGGAGCAAGCAGATCTAGCATTGGGTAGTGTCGTACCATCTATTCCGAAAAGCAGCATGGGTTCCACGGGGGTCTCGACCAACGATGCACTGCTGGCTTGCTACCCCATGGATGATATTAAAAAGAGGAAGGGTTGTGAGGTACACATGAAACTGAAGAACATATCCATGAAAGTGGCGGACAGCTTTGCTTTACCGAATGAGCCCGATGCAACCATCCATGGCAATCCAATTCCAACTGGCTATGCTTGTGTCGGGGTGGATAAAGTTACATCGGGATATGACTCACTAGAGTTGACTTTCCTGGAGGTCAAGGGGAGCAAACATTGGGAGAAGCCATACGTGCTCTCATTGTATGGAGAAAGGAATGCATCATCTTTCCAAACTCGGCGCCAAGGCCACCGACTCCTCCTCCAAGTCCGTCGCATCAGCCGACTCCATCCCACCTCAAGACGGAGCGCAGCGCGAGTCCGCCATATAGATCTCCACCGCGCCAGCCGACTCCACCCCACCCCAAGACGGAACTCAGTGCGAGTCCGCAATATCGATCTCTGCTGCGCCAGCGGACTCCAAAGCGGAAGAAAGCAGCAAATAAGAAACCTAAGCCTCCTGCCAAAAAGAAGTTGGCTGATGAGATGACTGAGGAAATCAGAGCCAAAGTGGATTCTGAAGTGAAGGCACATTTTGGACCGAAACCGCCCCCGCTGCCACAGGAGAAAATACCTTTGAAAATCGTACAACGCTTTCAGCATCGGCTAGAGCGACCCCCCGCGCCAAGGCCACTAGATGACTGTGAACACTCTATTGGCAAGTCATATCATGCAAAGAAACATCAGCAGTCAAGCCTTATAGGTAGTAATAAAAGCATGAGTTATTCAATCAAAACACACTCGACAAAACTATCGTAAGCTGCTATTGTTTGTAAGTGATTTCTTTCTGTAGTTTAAGTCTCTAGCTCAGCTCGTGCATTGCATGTAATTATCCTTAGTATATTCTTTTGTGTACTATTATGCAGAATGAAGATTTTTGAATGCAAAAGAAATGGAGTCTATGACATTGGGTTTATTGACCCAAATACCGTTAATGAAATTATGTTAAGAAACCACACCGAAGACTCAGAGAATAACTTGCTAATGTTTTTGAAGGAACTATATACCAGAACGGAAATACTATTTCCTTACAACTTCAAGTGAGTGTTACTGTCTTGTACTACAAATTCTATTTTACTTACTCGATGTTAAGTTTAGTTGATGAGTTATGCATGCCCGCTTATATAAATGTGTGCGCAGTTACCACTAGATCCTGTTAATCATTAGAATTGACGAGGGAACTATTGAAACACTAGACTCACTGTAACGGCTCAAGACCGATGTGCTAGATGTCTTCCGGTTATTCACCGTCGTTCCCATGTCATTCGCTTGCGTGTTGCACTTTTCCATGTCATCATGTGCATTTTCTTCTGCATGTTTTCAAACTTGCATCCGTCCATAGTTGGCGGCTCCTCCCCGTTCCTTCTATTGTCCGTTCTGAGTCCAACTACACCCGCACGCGCCCACGGCACCTTCGAAATGTTATTTTATAAGTGGGATAAAAATGTTGTTGGAATCGGTTGAAAGTTGGCGTGTGGTCTTGTTATAGGGTAGGTAGACCGCCTGCCAAATTTCGTCGCATTCGGAGTCCGTTTGATAGCCCAACCGTCAACCATAGCGGCACTGTTGCCGGTTAATTCGTCGGAAGTTTCGATCTCCGAAAATAGTCGTCGGGCCTCTCTCTCTCTCTTCTCTCCCGCAGCCCACGGCCTCTACACAGCCACTAAACCAGTCCACTAAGCCAGCCTAAACCCCCCTCCGACCAGTGTCGTTGGATCGTCATCAGAGGGTCCGAAACCCCTCAAAACTCCCCTAACCCTAGCATCCCTGCCTATAAAAGGACGGCCTAGCCCTCCTATTTTGGAAACCCTGGCCTTCCTCATTTTCCGCGCCAGGCAAACCCACTGCCACCACTTGTCTCCTCCTCCAGCCTCCCACCATCGCACCGGCTGCCAGGCCCATGCAAGGCCCGCCCAGCCCTGAACTGCGTTGCCGCTCGCCCGAGCTGCCCGAGCCGCCGCCCACTCTCGCAGCAAGCCGCAGCGCCCGAGCGCTCCGCTCTCTCCTCGCGCCGGCGCCCGACCCCGTCGTCTCCGTGCCAAGCCCCACCGCCCGCACGAGTCCTCGCCGCGCCACGGGCGCCCGCTCGCCGCCTTAACCCGACCCCGTCGGCCTCACCCTCCTCCTCTCTGCCCGTAGACCTTCGTCGTCCATGGAGCTCCGCCGGCCCGCCGCCCGTGGTCGTCGCCGCCACCGGGAACATGACTGTCCTGGCCGGATCCGACCGCCCTGACCTCCTCGTCGTCGGATCTGGCAGATCCTGGCCCTCCTCGTCGCATCTGAATCGCCACTACCTCGCCCTGCACCGTCGGGCCGCCGCCTCGGTCTCCCCTGCCGGTGACGTGCCCCGAACCGGCTCTGAATCACCGGACCGGACGGTTCACGCGAACCGGCCCCGGTCCGCGCCGAACGCCCCGCGAACCGCCGTCTAAACCACCCGGCTCCGTCCCACGGGCCCTCTGGTGAGCTCACACCCGCTAAGTCTTGCCCGCGCGCAGATTTGTTAAATTACGCTCGCTCTATTTCCCGAAAACGACCAAGTCCCTGATTCCTATCATCATGTGTGCATGTTTGCGATGCCATAACTTTTTGCATGTTTTTCCGATTGGAGTGTATATTATGTCAAAATGTTGTACTCTCTGTGCTCTATATGATGGTGGTTGTTGCATTCATGATAGGGTTCATATTCATGTCATAATCTTTGTTGCAAAAGTGCATGTTGTTGTTAACTGCTAAAAGTGCATGTTGTTATTTTCATGTGATTTAATGCATACATCATACTAGCATCTTGTCAACATATGTTTGAAGCATTTTTATGTCTTCTTGCTTGAAGTATTTATTTCATGCCATGATATGTCCTGATGTGAGTACCATGAGCTTGCTAAGTGGCCTACTCACTATTTGTTGTTTTCAAAGACTCGGTAAATTCTGTGGTCTAAAACTGTTATATTATGATGCCATGTTTGCTTGATGCTACCATCCAATCTATGCATATTTTGGAGATGTTCGGCAATCGGGTTTTGAAGACCATGTTATGCTCCATCAATCCATTCCCTTGTTTGCATTTATAGCCTAATGTAGCTTGTTCTTTTAATGCTCTCAAATTGCTTAAAATATAATTGTCAGTCTGTTAATAGCATGTTCCATTTTGTAAAGTTGATTGTAATTAATCTATGCATCTTATAAATTGTGCCCTTGGTTTAACTGGAAGTATGGCATGCCTACTACATGCTGATGACTGATAAGTCCATTTTGCATCATGCTTTTATATTGATATTTATTGCATTATTGGCTGTTATTACATGAAATATCACAATACTTATGCCTATTCTCTCTTATTTTACAAGGTTTACATGAAGAGGGAGAATGCCGGCATTTGGGATTCTGGGTTGGAAAAGGAGCAAATATTAGAGACCTATTCTGTACACCTCCAAAAGTCCTGAAACTCCATGAAAGTCATTTTTGGAGTTAATAAAAAATACTGGCAAAAGAATCAGCGTCAGGGGGCCCACACCCTATCCACGAGGGTGGGGGGCGCCCCCCCCCTACCTCGTGGGCCCCCTGACAGCCCTCCGGTGGCCATCTTCTGCTATATGAAGTCTTTTACCCTGGAAAAATCATAAGCAAGCTTACAGGACGAGACTCCGCCGCCACGAGGCGGAACCTTGGCGGAACCAATCTAGGGCTCCAGCGGAGCTGTTCTACCGGGGAAACTTCCCTCCGGGAGGGGGCAATCATCACCATCGTCATCACCAACGATCCTCTCATCGGGAGGGGGTCAATCTCCATCAACATCTTCACCAGCACCATCTCCTCTCAAACCCTAGTTCATCTCTTGTATCCAATCTTTGTACCAAAACCTCAGATTGGTACCTGTGGGTTGCTAGTAGGGTTGATTACTCCTTGTAGTTGATGCTAGTTGGTTTATTTGGTGGAAGATCATATGTTCAGATCCTTAATTCATATTAATACCCCTCTGATTATATGAACTTGAATATGATTTGTGAGTAGTTACGTTTGTTCTTGAGGACATGGGAGAAGTCTTGCTATAAGTAGTCATGTGAATTTGGTATTTGTTCGATATTTTGATGAGATGTATGTTGTGTCTCCTCTAGTGGTGTTATGTGAACGTTGACTACATGACAATTCACCATTATTTGGGCCTAGAGGAAGGCATTGGGAAGTAATAAGTAGATGATGGTTTGCTAGAGTGACAGAATCTTAAACCCTAGTTTATGCGTTGCTTCGTAAGGGGCTGATTTGGATCCACATGTTTCATGCTATGGTTAGGTTTACCTTAATACTTCTTTTGTAGTTGTGGATGCTTGCAATAGGGGTTAATCATAAGTGGGATGCTTGTCCAATAAAGGGCAATACCCAAGCACCGGTCCACCCACATACCAAATTATCAAAGTAATGAACGTGAATCATATGAGCGTGATGAAAACTAGCTTCACGATAATTCCCATGTGTCCTCGGGAGCGCTTTTCTCATATAAGAACTTGTACAGGCTTGTCCTTTGCTACAAAAAGGATTGGGACATCTTGCTGCACCTTATTTACTTTCTTTGCTTGTTACCCGTTACAAATTATCTTATCACAAAACTATCTGTTACCTACAATTTCAGTGCCTGCAGAGAATACCTTACTAAAAACCGCTTGTCATTTCCTTCTGCTCCTCGTTGGGTTCGACACTCTTACTTATTGAAAGGACTAAGATAGATCCCCTACACTTCTGGGTAATCAAGACTCTTTTCTGGCGCTGTTGCCGGGGAGTGAAGCGCCTTTGGTAAGTGGAACTTGGTAACGAGACATTTATATAGTGTGCTGAAATTTACTGTCACTTGTTACTATGGAAACTAATCCTTTGAGGGGCTTGTTCGAGGTATCTTCACCCCGACCAGTAGAGCAAAGAGTTGCTCCTCAACCTACTGAACCTACTGAAAATGTTTACTTTGAAATTCCTTCGGGTATGGTAGAGAAACTACTAGCTAATCCTTTTACAGGAGATGGAACATTACATCCCGACTTGCACCTAATCTATGTAGATGAAGTTTGTGGATTATTTAAGCTTGCAGGTATGCCTGAGGATGTTATTAAGAAGAAGGTTTTCCCTTTATCTTTGAAGGGAGATGCATTGACATGGTATAGGCTATGTGATGATATGGGATCCTGGGACTATAGACAATTGAAATTGGAATTTCACCAGAAGTTTTATCCTATGCATCTTGTTCATTATGATCGCAATTATATATATATAATTTTTGGCCTCGCGAAGGAGAAAGCATCACTCAAGCTTGTGGGAGGCTTATGTCAATGTTATATTCATGCCCCAATCATGAGCTCTCAAGAGAAATGATTATTCAAAAAATTTATGCTCGGCTTTCTCTCAACAATCGCACCATGCTCGATACTTCTTGTGTTGGGTCTTTTATGATGAAGACTATTGAATTCAAGTGGGATTTATTGGAAATAATTAAACGCAACTCTGAAGATTGGGATTTCGACGATGGTAAGGAGTCAGGTATGACACCTAAGTTTGATTGTGTTAAATCTTTTCTGGATACCAATGTCTTCCGTGAGTTCAGCACTAAATATGGACTTGACTCTGAGATAGTAGCCTCTTTCTGTGAATCATTTGCTACTCATGTTGATCTCCCTAAGGATAAGTGGTTTAAATATAATCCTCCCACTGAAGTAAAAGTAGTTGCACCTATTACAGTTGAAGAAAAGACTATCACTTATAATGATCCTATTGTTCCTTCCACTTATACTGAGAAACCACATTTCCCTGTTAGGATAAAGGATCATGCTAAAGCTTCAACTGTGGTTCGTAAGAGTAATACTATAACATACACACCACCTGAGCAAATTAAAGTTGAACCTAGTATTACTATGGTTAAAGATCTCTTGGCTGATAATATTGATGGGCATGTTATTTATTTCTGTGATGAAGCTGCTAGAATTACTAGACCCGATGCTAAGAAACATAGACCTGTAGTAGGCATGCCTGTTATTTCTATTAAAATAGGAGATCATTGTTATCATGGCTTATGTGATATGGGTGCTAGTACCAGTGCAATACCTTATTCCTTATATGAAGAAATTATGCATGATATTGCACCTGCTGAGGTAGAAGAAATTGATGTTACAATTAAGCTTGCCAATAGAGATACTATTTCACCAATTGGGATTGTTTGAGATGTTGAATTCTTGTGTGGGAAAGTTAAATATCCTGCCGATTTTCTTGTTCTTGGTTCCCGACAAGATGACTTTTGTCCCATCATATTTGGTAGACCCTTCTTGAATACTGTTAATGCTAAGATTGATTGCAAAAAATATATTGTTACTATTGGTTTAGGGGATATGTCTCATGAGTTTAATTTTGCTAAGTTTCATAGACAACCCCATGATAAAGAATTGCCTAGTAAGGATAAAATTATTGGTCTTGCTTCTATTGCCGTGCCTCCTATTGATCCCTTAGAACAATATTTTCTAGACCATGAAAACGATATGTTTATGAATGAAAGAAGGGAGATAGATGAAGTATTCTTTAAACAGGGTCCTATTTTGAAACACAACTTACCTGTTGAAATCCTAGGGGATCCTCCACCACCCAAGGGTGATCCCGTGTTTGAGCTTAAACCATTACCTAATACTCTTAAATATGCTTATCCCGATGAAAAGAAGATATATCCTATTATTATTAGTGCTAACCTTTCAGAGCAGGAAGAGGAAAGATTATTGAAAACTCTGAAGAAGCATCGTGCTGCTATTGGATATACTCTTGATGATCTTAAGGGCATTAGTCCCACTCTATGCCAACACAAAATAAAATTGGAAGAAGACGCCAAACCAGTTATTGATCACCAATGACGGTTAAATCCTAAGATGAAGGAAGTGGTAAGAAAGGAAATACTAAAGCTCCTAGAGGCAGGTATAATTTATCCCGTTGTTGATAGCCAATAGGTAAGTCATGTTCATTGTGTCCCTAAGAAGGGAGGTATTACTGTCGTTCCTAATGATAAAGATGAATTGATTCCGCAAAGAATTATTACAGGTTATAGGATGGTATTGATTTCCGCAAATTAAATAAAGCTACTAAAAAAGATCATTAACCTTTACCTTTTATTAATCAAATGCTAGAAATACTATCCAAACATACACATTTTTGCTTTCTAGATGGTTACTCTGGTTTCTCTCAAATACCTGTGTCAGCGGAGGATCAAGAAAAGACCACTTTTACTTGCCCTTTCGGTACTTTTGCTTATAGGCGTATGCATTTTGGTTTATGTAATGCACCTGCTATCTTTGAAAGATGCATGATGGCTATATTCTCTGACTTTTGTGAAAAGATTTATGAGGTATTCATGGATGATGTCTCCATTTATGGATCCTATTTTGATGATTGCTTGGGCAACCTTGAACGAGTTTTGCAGAGATGCGAAGATACTAGTCTTGTTTTGAATTGGGAGAAGTGCCACTTTATGGTTAATGAAGGCATTGTCTTGGGGCATAAAAGTTTTGAAAGAGGTAATGAAGTTGATAAAGCTAAAGTTGATGTAATTGAAAAGATGTCATGTCCCAAGGACATCAAAGGTATAAGAAGTTTCCTTGGTCATGCCGGTTTTTTTAGGAGGTTCATTAAGGACTTTTCTAAAATTTCTAGGCCTCTGACTAATCTATTACAAAAGGATATTCCTTTTGTCTTCGATGATGATTGTGTAGAAGCATTTGAAATACTTAAGAAAGCTTTGATTTCTGCACCTATTGTTCAGCCACCTGATTGGAATTTACCCTTTGAAATTATGTGTGATGCTTGTGATTATGCTGTAGGTGTTGTTCTAGGACAAAGAGTTGATAAGAAATTAAATGTTATTCAATATGCTAGTAAAACTCTAGACACTGCCCAGAGAAATTATGCTTGTGATAAGTTCAGGCCTTATATTGTTGATTCTAAACTAACTATTCACATTGATCATGCTGCTATTAAATATCTTATGGAAAATAAAGATGCTAAACCTAGACTTATTAGATGGGTTCTCTTGCTACAAGAATTTGATTTACATACTATTGATAGAAAGGGAGCTAAGAACCCCGTTGTAGACAACTTGTCTAGGTTAGAGAATGTTCTTGATGACCCACTACCTATTGATGATAGCTTTCCCGATGAACAATTAGCTGTCATAAATGCTTCTCGTACTGCTCCTTGGTATGCTGATTATGCTAATTACATTGTTGCTAAATTCATCCCACCTAGTTTTACATACCAGCAAAAGAAAAAGTTTTTCTATGATTTAAGACATTACTTCTGGGATGACCCGCACCTTTATAAAGAAGGAGTAGATGGTGTTATTAGACGTTGTGTACCTGAGCATGAATAGGAACAGATCCTACGCAAGTGTCACTCTGAGGCATATGGAGGACACCACGCTGGAGATAGAACTGCGCATAAGGTATTGAAATCCGGTTTTTATTGGCCTACTCTCTTCAAAGATGCCCATAAGTTTGTCTTGTCTTGTGATGAATGTCAAAGAATTGGTAATATTAGTAGACGTCAAGAAATGCCTATGAACTATTCTCTTGTTATTGAGCCATTTGATGTTTGGGGCTTTGATTATATGGGACCTTTTCCTGCCTCTAATGGGTATACACATATTTTAGTTGTTGTTGATGTTGGAGATCGTTGCAGAAAATAAAAAAAATCTACGCATCACCAAGATCAATCTATGGAGTCATCTAGAAATGAGAGAGAGATGAGTGCATCTACATACCCTTGTAGATCGCGAGCGGAAGCGTTTAAGAGAACGGGGTTGATGGAGTCGTACTCGTCGTGATCCAAATCACCGAAGATCCTAGTGCCGAACAGACGGCACCTTCGCGTTCAACACACGTACGGAGCAAAGACGTCTCCCGCACCTAGATCCAGCAAGGAGGAGGGAGAGGTTGAGGAAGAAAGCTCCAGCAGCAGCACGACAGCGTGGTGGTGATGGAGAGGCAGCACTCCGGCAGGGCTTCGCCAAGCTTCTGCGGAGGAGGAGAGGTGTTGGGGAGGGGAGGGGCTGCGCCTTGGAGGTGTGTCTGCAGCCCTCCCCTCGCCCCTCTATTTATAGGGGGAGGAGGAAGGGGGCCGTCCCCCTCTAGATGAGATCTAGAGGGGGGGCGGCGGCCAAGGGGGGGGGGACTTGCCCCCCAAGCAAGGGGGGCGCCTCCCTTAAGGTTTCCCCCCCCCCAACCCTAGGCGCATGGGCCCAAGGGGGGGTGTGCCCAGCCCTCTAAGGGCTGGTTCCCTTCCCTCCACGGCCCATGAGGCCCTCCGGGAGAGGTGTCCCCTCCCGGTGGACCCCCGGAACCCTTCCGGTGGCCCCGGTACAATACCGATATGCCCCCGAAACTTTCCGGTGACCGTATTACAACTTCCCATATATAAATCTTCACCTCCGGACCATTTCAAAACTCCTCGTGACGTCTGCGATCTCATCCGGGACTCCGAACAACATTCGGTAATCACATACAAGTCTTCCTAATAACCCTAGCGTCACCGAACCTTAAGTGTATAGACCCTACCGGTTCAGGAATCACGCAGACATGACCGAGACAGCTCTCCGGCCAATAACCAACAGCGGGATCTGGATACCCATGTTGGCTCCCACATGTTCCACGATAATCTCATCGGATGAACCACGATGTCGAGGATTCAAGTCACACTGTCTTGTACTACAAATTTTGTTTTTTTAGCTAGATGTTAACTAATAAGTGCATAGGATTTAGGGTAGTTGATGAGTGTTATGCACATGCCCGCTTAATTTTTATACATGCAGACGTGTGCGCATGAAGTTTCCACTGGATCTTGTTAATCATTCAAGTTGAAGATGCTGACGTTGAAGTTCTAGACTCGCTACTTAAACCACCCGAGCAGTATGAAATCGTAAAGGGGATACTCGACAGGTAATTTCAATCATTATCGAACTATATGTCGACCTATTTAGTTTGTCATTTCCTGAGATCAACTAATTAATAACTCCTTTATTCATTTTCTTTGCCGGCGGGCCGCGCTTGGAAAAAGTTCAGGAAAGAGGTTCCACGCGAATGGAAAGAAAAGCTGAATTGGCATCGACCCAAGGTATAATTAATTAAGTAGTACTAGCTAGCTACCATCTCTTTAATTGATTCTAGTTTCAATACTTATCATGTTTGATTAATTATTATCTGATTGAATTCTATTCTCGTGAAGTGCATGAAGCAGTTGCCGGGGAATGATCTATGTGCATACTACGTTTGTGAAAACATTTGCATGATGGAGTTCGAAAGGAGCAGATCTGATAGACAGCAATGGGTACGTTTGTCCGGGCACTATTCACAATTTTTACATCATTATTGATATAATATATATATATATACACAACTAATACATGCATATTTGATCTCCTTCTTTAAAGTTCCGGGACATGCGGGACAAGCTCCTACCATCGGATCGCGTACGGGCAATTCAACAAGAAATAATGTGTATAATATGTAGTATCATAAAATACCAGCAGATGAAAAAGAATTAAATGGAAAACACAAAACTAAAGGAAAAATAATTCATAAACCCAAAACCCCCTAAACATTTAGTATTGGTTGGTGTTACCAACCGGTACTAAAGGTCTCCTAGCCCCCGACGCGGCCTCATGCCACGTGGTGACCCTTTAGTGGCGGTTCGTTCTGAACCGGGACTAAAGGGGGGCCTTTAGTCCCCACCCGTTAGTGTCGGTTGCAGAACCGCCACTAAAGCTCCTTATGAACCGGTGCTATAGCCCGGTTCTACACTAGTGATGGGACATCCAGCATCCCATGCATGTGTCATGCACCAAAGTAAAGTGTACAGTACAACTGAGACTCAGCACTGTCATACCACCTCAATAATAATGACCAGTGATCCATCAAATCACATAGACCCGACAGTAAGTTGGATGGATGAATCAACCACGACGCTTCGGCTGCTTCTCCCTTCAACGCATGCGCTAGTGAGAAGTCGCGTCCACTGTGCCCGAGCATGAATGCGGCACCAAATCTTTGGCGCAGAGCTGACCGTTTTGGGTGGGAAGCATGCATGGGCAATGGAGGGGCCGTTGGTGGGCTAGGGTGGTCAGGAGCGGGCGTGGTAGCTAACCGTTTGAGTAATTTTGTAAACTACGAGATGGAGTACATTTCCCCACATCATCTGCCTCGGTTGATGAGATTTCAAATTTAAGCCCCATAAACTCGAAAGGAGGGAGTAGTTAAAAATTTTGGTCAAATTTTGATAAAAATTATATGACGTGGCGTAAAACCGGGACAGAGGTAGTAGTACGAGATACGGTGGCACACTGACTTTGGCCGAATAAAATTATTATAAGAGAGCAAAGTGTAACTACAAAGTAATTAAAATTGTATTTCACGAAAATATTTAAAATTGGAGGATGGTGCAGCCCACCTTTTTGATATTTTGACCTTGTGTGGTCCAGCTGTTATTCACTTCGGAGGGTTGTGTACCACACATGAACGATAGTAAGTGCGACCGGGAGGCGTGCAGCGTTAATTGCGAGTTGACTCCTTCGAGCGTTAAATTTTCTTCACATACTAGCATTGCCCTAGTATTTTTCTTCACTACATTATAAAGAGTTTTGTTTCATGCACAATTTAAAACGATTTTTATGGAGAGAAAAATAAAACCACTCCAACTATATACGTTGCAGCCTCGACGCTTGTTTTCTAGGGTTTGCTCTATTCACACTCTCTCTCCACTATATATATAACGCTGGAGCCTCAGTGCTTGTAGTTTTTCTCTTTGCACTCTCTCACCCTCTCCAGATCTAAACAAGACCGTGTTGGCCTCTCGCTCTCTCTCTCTCCCCCCTCACTTCTGGTCAAAGAGTCGGCAAGATCCCGTCCGGCGGACAAGGGAAGGAGGCTTAACGTTGTTGTAGTCGATGAGGGAGGGAATCCACTACCAGCGCCAATGTTCTCTTTCACCCAGCGGCGGCACGGGAGGCCCTCCGACCCCTTCTTCCTCACTGTCATACATAGTATCGGCAGATCAGCCTCCGATCGTCCACTGAGCCACACCCCAAGAACCTTAAGGTATAAGTTACTTAATCCACATGCATTGCTCTAACTGCTTGTTTTTTTTGCTTCTGTACTCGAATCTAGGTGTTGCATCAAATAGGAAAGTAGTGTGGAAAGTTGTATATCATGAATCTAGGACGTGGTTCAAAGAGGAAAGGAAGGGGGAAAGTAGTATATTTGAATGGTATATCAAAAGAAGTGTACCTATGAAATTAAATCGAACGAACAAATTTTGTATAAAATGGATATTTTATTTCCTTGTTGTCATAGCAAGGCAGTTTCCCCCGACCTCTCTCCCTCGAATCGCTCCCCCAACCTCTCTCCCCTGAGGCGGCGGCGCGGCGCCGCCCCCGAGGAGTCCCCGTCCATACCGCCCTCAGCCCTCCCCCTCCATCGCCTCCCACTACCACTGCTGTCGTTGAGGAGGCTGCGGGGCGAAGCCCCTGTGGTGCGGCGGCGGCGGCGCAGTCCTCGGCCGGTGGTAACGCGTGGGGCCGGGCAGCGGCGTCCATCTCCCTCCTCCTCCAATGGCAGTGCGCAGCGGGTTGGCGGTGGCCAGAAGATCTCTAGCGACCGTTGGCGAATGAGATTTTGGCTGGGATGAGATCTGATCTGGGCCAGAGGGGTTTAGATCGAGATCCACTACAGATGCGCCTCATCTCGACAACGGCAAGAGGAGATCCCCCTGGGTAATCTTCACGGCAATAGGACGTCCGAGTCTCTTGGCCCGGGCATGGTGGCGGTGGCAGCCTTCTCCACCAAAGGCGGTTGGCCAGGCTGGTAGTGACGGATCTTGGATGCCACTATTAGCACCGGCGGCGAGTTGTTGATACATAGTCGCCGGTGAAAACCGAGGTGACTCCGGTCATGGTGGGCGATGGCGGCGTCTATGTCATTATCTTGATGAAGGCATCTTCAAGCAACTATTGCCAACCTGCTCGTGCCGCTCCGGGAGAAATCCTAAGATCACCGGATCGGACGATGGCGGCGCTATGGTGTCGTGCTCCCTCTTGGGGGCATCGTTTGTGGAGCGGCGCTAGATGGAAGAGGCGTGAGGTGGTGTGGCGTGCCTTCTCTCGCGTCGACGACGGCGGGTCTCGGCGGCATGGAGCAGCGGGGTCTCGGGGCTGGATGTGGCGTGATGGCCTTGCGCAGGACGGTGACGCTATCCGGTGCCATGGTGGCATCGACAGCTGACCTGGCAAGGTCTTTGCGTCAGTACCTGTTCTGAAGATGGTTAGGTGGATGACGGCGGTGGTAGCCTCGGTGAGTGCACCGGACCGGTGTGTGACCCATTCCCAGCATGTGGCTGGGATGAGGCATCTGGCATTAGATGTTAGGTTTTGGTGCGATGTATGTTTGGTATTAGGCTCGGACATTCGGCACCCCTGCATCAAGGGGATAGGAGTAGCGACAGGTATCGCCTAGATAGTGGCTTCAGGCTTACTAATGTAATGCTTTGTAAGGTCTCTCAGAATAATTAATAAAACGGCTACATGCATCGCCCAGATGCAGTGGCCGGGGGCAATCCTCCTTTTCTAAAAATAAAAAATAAAAAAATAGCAAGGCAGTTCATTCGAATACAAATGTACACAACTGAAAACATGATTTTTCCTTATACAAACTAACTTCAATACCAGATTCATAGATTGGCCGGTTTTTAAATGGGAAATGGTTGATGGTCACATACATGTGAAACTAATAATACTAGATATAGTGCACTTGAAAATCTTAAGCAATATACTTATATTGGCTGTCCTTAGAAACATCTGGATTCTGAATAATGTAATTTAATTAGACTCTATGGTGAGAAGGCACTTGAAAAGAAACATTTGGATCTGGAATGATGTAATTTAACGGTGTGGTAAGAAGTCTGGTTTTGTTAGAAAAGGAGGTTGAAACATTTGCCCTATTCATCATTGTGATACAAACAAGCATTTTTTATTAAAGTTGATGCATGACAGCGAGGTCAAAGTCATCAACAAACAGAGTATGTAACATGGACAACTATGGCAGAACTATTACATGATATGAATTTAAGAGCCAGACTTCTTTCGCAACATTTTTAAGAAGGGAAACACGCCCTCAAGCCATCGTCGTGTCCATCTGAATCATAACATGGTTGAGAAGTCTGACGGGCGTAGGTTCCATTTGATATCTGCATCAGTTCATTTGATCGTCCTTGGGTCGAAGTCGAATGTGATAGCCCTGCGGGAACATAACATCCGCGCTTCGGAATTCGTCAGTTCCTTTCATTTCTTCCCATCTGCAAAGGAAGTTAAAATTACATATTGGATATCAACAAGCAGTGTGCATGGTGCAATGAAAGCAACAATCTTTCAGGTGCGAAAAGCACACACCTATACTCCGTCACCAAAATATGGAGGGTAAGTGTTACAAACAGCTTGACAAAATCTGCCGCAGGACAAACCCTGATTCCTGCCCCAAATGGCAAGAAATTCTTCAGCATTGCACTGCGCTTTGACTCATCCTGTGTTTTCAGATTTGTCAAATTTTTTATACACACAATACTATATTAGTTCCAACAGAATCTTTCAGGTAGAAAAATGGGAATATAAATTGAAAGAATACAGCCATTTCAATGTCCTCACTAACCATCCACCTCCATGGGTTAAATTTGAGTGGATCTTCGAACAATTCTTCGTTCAAATGAACTGCCATGGGGTTGACTATGACCTGCCATCCGGCTGGAATTGTATAGCCTGCAGGAAGAACGAATCAACAGTTCAACACATTGCTAATTGC
The DNA here is from genome assembly GCF_018294505.1 of Triticum aestivum. Lineage (NCBI taxonomy): Eukaryota > Viridiplantae > Streptophyta > Magnoliopsida > Poales > Poaceae > Triticum > Triticum aestivum. Next base: position 696,750,623 of record NC_057807.1, read on the forward strand.
TATATAACTCTACTGCTTTGTTAGCTAACCAAACAGATTACTATAATTACAATAATGTTTCTGAGTGTTCACCGTTGACTTGTACATCCGTAAGAGTTTTCCTAAATACTCCAACTACGGCATTGCTTATTCGAATAATCTCATTGGTCACCTTCAGTCGAAAAGGAAAATCTTGTCAGAATAGAAACCTGTACCAGTGAAGACTCCAGTTGTCATGCGTGCAGACTTAAACCTGAACTGAGGGAGTAGAGTACTACTGATGAATCCAGTTGTAATCAATGATTCTTTTTTTTACCTGATTAGTGAATGTCAATGACTTGTACTCCTCCCAGGTGAGCCCGGAGCACCCACCCTTTCGATCCTTGAGCATAGTTTGGTTCTCCTTCTGTGAAAAGTGCAAGTTTTCAGGATGTTAATTCTTTTGCATGTTTTCAGGATCTCGCTACTTCTGTCGTTGGTCTACAAGCATTAGTATTGATAGTACGAGTACTATATACATACTCTCTCGTTTCCTAATACTCCATCTGTTCTTAAATATAAGTCTTTTTTAGAGATTTCAATATGAACTACATACGAATTAAAATAAGTGAATCTACACTTTAAAATATGTCTATATACATCTGTATGTAGTTCATAATGAAATCTCTAAAAAGACTTATATTTAGGAACGAAGGGAGTATAAGACTTGTAGCTATTTTAAGATATTGACTAGATACATATTAAAATGAGTGAACATACATACTAAAATGTGTCTACATACATAGAATCAGAAAATATATATTAAGGAATGGAGGGAGAACCTCCAGGGACCGGAGAACGTCTGGGTTGTCATGGAGTGACTTGAATGCTACAGCGATTGTTCCTGATAGCGTGAAGACGCTGGAGAACAACAACATCGAGACCATATCAATAGCAAAATCCTCACTTATTAATGGCTCTTCACCCTGCAGTTCCTCGACAATTACGTCAAGGAGGTCGCCATGTTTCTTCCCTGGTGTACCTAACCTCTCTGCCAACGTATCCCGTACTGTCTTCTGCACATTTTTCCTGGCCTGCACGCGCAAGCATATCAGATCTTAACTTTTTTTTCTTTTCGAAACGGATATTAGCTCTTAACTGAAGGCTACTAGTTGGGTCATTTTATACATGCCCCTGCATTATGGGAGCATTTTAAATTTTAATACACGTTCCTCGGTGAAAAACTCAAAATATATGAAGCCTGATTTTCGTAACGAAGGGACACAGTGGTGTATATGACAGGCAAACTTCTATACTTGAGCTCTCTATTTTTGCGAATGAGAATGATATACGCCGGTTCTTGATCATGCAAACAAACAACAAGTTAATTTGTATACCTGCATGCATCGATAAAATGTTGTCCCAGGGAAATATATCGGGAAGGAGAACAGCCCTGAGAAAAGCGCATCGAACTTGTTCCTCAGTTTTCCCGACTTGGTGGAAGAATCGAAACCAAGGCACTTCCTCGTCACCAGCTCAAAGAGAATCTGCAGACACAGCACATATATATATAGCATTTGTATACCGTCACCACACCATGCAGGAAACAGCAGGGAGTAGGAGAATGGCATCGAAACCAAGCACAAAGACGCTTACGTCGGGCGCATCACCGCGCACGTCCACACTCGGCTTGGTCGCCCACGCGGCAAGGCGCTCCCTCACGGCGCCCTCCATCTCTGGGAGGAGCACCTCTTTGAGATTCTGGAGGCCGAACAGCGCAAAGGCGCATCTACGGACGAACTTGTGGATTGTGCCATGGGCGGCTTCGATGCTCTTCTCACCGAATATTTTGGTCACTGCCCAGGGGTACCCGATACTGAACAAGGTCTCCTCGTGCTGAAACACAAACCGATTGACCTCCGCGTCGGTGGAAATAACCGCAGGCTGCCCAAGCAAGCTTGTCTTGAATACCGGGCCGTACCTGCGCAAACAGTAACCAGAGGTGTTTTCTCACACGCTGAGCACTACTGTGTGCTAGAATCAGATCTCGCACGTTTATTTGCAAAAGAAAAAATGACAACAAATACTAGTACTGTACAACATCTCCATTAGTTCAAGCGGTACCTTTTCATCCTTTGTTTGTAGAAGTCTGGGATGTCCAGGGAAGAGCTTGCCTTGAGGAAGTCCAAGGTCTCACCAATAATAGGGAATCCCATGGAGCCAGGAGGAAGAACACCGTTGCAAACCGGGTTAATCCATTTGTATACCCAGTGTACTAGCCATCCAATCACAAGTGTAACTCCACACAGAGCTACGTATTGAGCAACAGAAATGTCCATCTCCAAGTGCATCTAGTAAGGAAATGAGGGGTGTAGTTAGTTGTGTGCGGATTGTAGAGGTCTTTACATGCTTATATATACAACTGTTATGATGATTCTTAGGTGTCTTTGACTTCTATTTCTTTCAGCTAGCTGGCATCTATATATCCATACCCTACTTGGTTAGCACGGGGCAGATAAATTAAGTGGGGTACATAGAGTAACCACACCATGTGAAAGGTGATCTACTTAATTAACTGGAGTACAGGTAAGCATATGTTAGGGATAGCCAAATCACATGATGCTGATAAATCACACCATGTGAAAAGGTGATCAATTAGTATCGGCAAGCATCTCTTAGGGATAGCCAAATCACATCTTCCTGATATTAGTCTTGTATATGGTACGATTTGTATAGTTGTTACTGCCTTGATCCTAGGGATCTTGTTATTTAATTATTGTGCATGGTATGTAACCTACAAAGACTTCTACTCGGACCTTATTGGCTCTACAAAATCTACTGCTTGGCGCTTTAACATCCCGGACCTCTACCCGGACCACGCCCCTTTTTTGCAACAAGAGATATATGATGCCTTTCTTCATATTAACCCGAACCCTAGCATTGGGCCTGGCGGATTTGGTCCTTGCTTCTACAGAAAATTTTGCACTCACTAAGGTTATTATCTTCCCCTTCTTCTCCCGGGATGAACACGAAGCAAAGTCGTTATTCCGTGGGTCGAGGGGTTTGCGGAGTGGAACCACACTTACAGAAGCCGTGCGAGAAAGAAGAAGTGGGATGCTAACTGGCTTCAAAAGTTAGAATCAAAGAACGCGGATTGGAACGTGTTTTATTGCGGAATGAGGACACAGTTAGCGAGCAAAGGGTGTCTCAACGGCAGGAGCAAGCAGATCTAGCATTGGGTAGTGTCGTACCATCTATGCCGAAAAGCAGCATGGGTTCCACGGGGGTCTCGACCGACGATGCACTGCTGGCTTGCTACCCCGTGGATGATATTAAAAAGACGAAGGGTTGTGAGGTACACATGAAACTTAAGAACATATCCATGAAGGTGGCGGACAGCTTTGCTTTACCGAATGAGCCCGATGCAACCATCCATGGCAATCCAATTCCAACTGGCTATGCTCGTGTCGGGGTGGATAAAGTTACATCGGGATATGACTCACTAGAGCTTGACTTTCCTGGAGGTCAAGGGGAGCAGACATTGGGAGAAGCCATACGTGCTCTCATTGTATGGAGAAAGCAATGCATCATCTTTCCAAACTCGGCGCCAAGGCCACCGACTCCTCCTCCAAGTCCGTCGCGTCAGCCGACTCCACCCCACCTCAAGACGGAGCGCAGCGCGAGTCCTCCATATCGATCTCCACCGTGCCAGCCGACTCCACCCCACCCCAAGACGGAGCTCAGTGCGAGTCCGCAATATCGATCTCTGCTGCGCCAGCGGACTCCAAAGCGGAAGAGAGCATCAAATAAGAAACCTAAGCCTCCTGCCAAAAAGAAGTTGGCTGATGAGATGACTGAGGAGGAAATCAGAGCCAAAGTGGGTTCTGAAGTGAAGGCACATTTTGGACCGAAACCGCCCCCGCTGCCACAGGAGAAAATACCTCTGAAAATCGTACAACGCTTTCAGCATCGGCTAGAGCAACCCCCCGCGCCAAGGCCACTAGATGACTGTGAACACTCTATTGGCAAGTCATATCATGCAAAGAAACATCAGCAGTCAAGCCTTACAGGTAGTAATAGAAGCATGAAAATTGTTCCCCAGCTCGAAGAACAGGCAATGCAATTAATCCCCCCGCTCAAGGTGAGTACCGATAAGGCGGCAACCGATGCTCTTGCTAAAGAATTAGGTCTCAGTGTTGAGTAACTCCTAGGCATCGAGGACTGTCCCCATGGCTACAAAATTTGCAAGGGAGTATGTCCCCGGGAACCCTCTGGTCAGGCCTAAGCAGGTCCCGCTTTTATCAACACAAATATGCAAATTGCATGACTGGTACCTGAGAGAAGTAAAGATGGGGCCACAGATGCTCATGGTGAAAGTCCAGCAAGAGCAATACTTCCATGCAAATGGGATATGAATTGAGTTTTCATAAATTATTCAGTTATTCAATCAAAACACACTCGACAAAACTATCGTAAGCTGCTATTGTTTGTAAGTGATTTCTTTCTGTAGTTTAATTCTCTAGCTCAGCTCGTTCATTGCCTGTAATTATCTTTAGTATATTCTTTTGTGTACTATTATGCAGAATGAAGATTATTGAATGCAAAAGAAATGGAGTCTATGACATTGGGTTTATTGACCCAAATACCGTTAATGAAATGATGTTAAGAAACCACACTGAAGACTCAGAGAATAACTTGCTAATGTTTTTGAAGGAACTATATACCAGAACGGAAATACTATTTCCTTACAACTTCAAGTGAGTGTTACTGTCTTGTACTACAAATTCTATTTTACTTACTCGATGTTAAATTTAGTAGATCAGTTATGCATGCCCACTTATATAAATGTGTGCGCAATTACCACTAGATCCTCTTAATCATTAGAATTGATGAGGGAACTATTGAAACACTAGACTCACTGTAATGGCCCAAGACCGATGCGCTAGATGTCTTCCGGTTATTCACCGTCGTTGCCATGTCATTCTCTTACGTGTTGCACTTTGCCATGTCATCATGTGCATTTTCTTCTGCATGTTTTCAAAACTTGCATCCGTCCATAGTTGGCGGCTCCTCCTCGTTCCTTCTATTGTCCGTTCTGAGTCCAACTACACCCGCACGCGCCCACGGCACTTTCGAAATATTATTTTATAAGTGGGATAAAAATGTTGTTGGAATCAGTTGAAAGTTGGCGTGCGGTCTTGTTATAGGGTAGGTAGACCGCCTGCCAAATTTCGTCGCATTCGGAGTCCGTTTGATAGCCCAACCGTCAACCATAGCGGCACTGTTGCCGGTTAATTCGTCGGAAGTTTCGGTCTCCGAAAAGAGTCGTCGGGACTCTCCCTCTCTCTTCTCTCCCGCAGCCCACGACCTCTACATAGCCACTAAACCAGTCCACTAAGCCAGCCGAAACCCCCCTCCGACCAGTGTCGTTGGATCGTCATCAGAGGGTCCGAAACCCCTCAAAACTCCCCTAACCCTAGCATCCCTACCTATAAAAGGACGGCCTAGCCCTCCTATTTTGGAAACCCTAGCCTTCCTCATTTTCCGCGCCAGGCAAACCCGCTGCCACCACTTGTCTCCTCCTCCAGCCTCCCACCATCGCACCAGCTGCCAGGCCCATGCAAGGCCCGCCCAGCCCTGAACTGTGTTGCCGCTCGCCCGAGCTGCCCGAGCCGTCGCCCACTCCCGCAGCGAGCCGCAGCGCCCGAGCGCCCCACTCTCTCCTCGCGTCGGCGCCCGACCCCACCGTCTCTGTGCCAAGCCCCACCGCCCGCAGGAGTCCTCGCCGCGCCACGGGCGCCCGCTCGCCGCCTTAACCCGACCCCGTCGGCCTCACCCTCCTCCTCTCTGCTCCTAGACCTCCGTCGTCCATGGAGCTCCGCCGGCCCGCCGCCCGTGGTCGTCGCCGCCACCGAGAAAATGACTGTCCTGGCCGGATCCGACCGCCCTGACCTCCTCCTCGTCGGATCTGGCAGATCCTGGCCCTCCTCGTCGCATCTGAATCGCCTTTGGTAAGTGGAACTTGGTAAGGAAACATTTATATAGTGTGCTGAAATTTACTGTCACTTGTTACTATGAAAACTAATCCTTTGAGGGGCTTGTTCGAGGTATCTTCACCCCGACCAGTAGAGCAAAGAGTTGCTCCTCAACCGACTGAACCTACTGAAAATGTTTACTTTGAAATTCCTTCGGGTATGGTAGAGAAATTACTAGCTAATCCTTTTACAGGAGATGGAACATTACATCCCGACTTGCACCTAATTTATGTAGATGAAGTTTGTGGATTATTTAAGCTTGCAGGTATGCCTGAGGATGTTATTAAGAAGAAGGTTTTCCCTTTATCTTTGAAGGGAGATGCATTGACATGGTATAGGCTATGTGATGATATGGGATCCTGGGACTATAGACAATTGAAATTGGAATTTCACCAGAAGTTTTATCCTATGCATCTTGTTCATTGTGATCGTAATTATATATATATATATATATATATATATATATATATATATATATATAATTTTTGCCTCGCGAAGGAGAAAGCATCGCTCAAGCTTGGGGGAGGCTTATGTCAATGTTATATTCATGCCCCAATCATGAGCTCTCAAGAGAAATGATTATTCAAAAAATTTATGCTCGGCTTTCTCTCAACAATCGCACCATGCTCGATACTTCTTGTGTTTGGTCTTTTATGATGAAGACTATTGAATTCAAGTGGGATTTATTGGAAATAATTAAACGCAACTCTGAAGATTGGGATTCCGACGATGGTAAGGACTCAGGTATGACACCTAAGTTTGATTGTGTTAAATCTTTTCTGGATACCAATGTCTTCCGTGAGTTCAGCACTAAATATGGACTTGACTCTGAGATAGTAGCTTCTTTCTGTGAATCATTTGCTACTCATGTTGATCTCCCTAAGGAGAAGTTGTTTAAATATAATCCTCCCACTGAAGTAAAAGTAGTTGCACCTATTACAGTTGAAGAAAAGACTATCACTTATAATGATCCTATTGTTCCTTCCACTTATACTGAGAAACCACATTTCCCTGTTTGGATAAAGGATCATGCTAAAGCTTCAGCTGTGGTTCGTAAGAGTAATACTAGAACATACACACCACCTGAGAAAATTAAAGTTGAACCTAGTATTGCTATGGTTAAAGATCTCTTGGCTGATAATATTGATGGGCATGTTATTTATTTCTGTGATGAAGCTGCTAGAATTGCTAGACCCGATGCTAAGAAACATAGACCTGTAGTAGGCATGCCTGTTATTTCTATTAAAATACGAGATCATTGTTATCATGGCTTATGTGATATGGGTGCTAGTGCCAGTGCAATACCTTATTCCTTATATGAAGAAATTATGCATGATATTGCACCTGCTGAGGTAGAAAAAATTGATGTTACAATTAAGCTTGGCAATAGAGATACAATTTCACCAATTGGGATTGTTAGAGATGTTGAATTCTTGTGTGGGAAAGTTAAATATCCTGCCGATTTTCTTGTTCTTGGTTCCCGACAAGATGACTTTAGTCCCATCATATTTGGTAGACCCTTCTTGAATACTGTTAATGCTAAGATTGATTGCAAAAAAATATGTTGTTACTATTGGTTTAGGGGATATGTCTCATGAGTTTAATTTTGCTAAGTTTCGTAGACAACCCCATGATAAAGAATTGCCTAGTAAGGATAAAATTATTGGTCTTGCTTCTATTGTCGTGCCTCCTACTGATCCCTTAGAACAATATTTTCTAGACCATGAAAATGCTATGTTTATGAATGAAAGAAGGGAGATAGATGAAGTATTCTTTAAACAGGGTCCTATTTTGAAACACAACTTACCTGTTGAAATCCTAGGGGATCCTCCACCACCCAAGGGTGATCCCGTGTTTGAGCTTAAACCATTACCTGGTACTCTTAAATATGCTTATCTCGATGAAAAGAAGATATATCCTATTATTATTAGTGCTAACCTTTCAGAGCAGGAAGAGGAAAGATTATTGAAAACTCTGAAGAAGCATCGTGCTGCTATTGGATATACTCTTGATGATCTTAAGGGCATTAGTCCCACTCTATGCCAACACAAAATAAAATTGGAAGAAGACGCCAAACCAGTTATTGATCACCAACGACGGTTAAATCCTAAGATGAAGGAAGTGGTAAGAAAGGAAATACTAAAGCTCCTAGAGGCAGGTATAATTTATCCCGTTGTTGATAGCCAATAGGTAAGTCATGTTCATTGTGTCCCTAAGAAGGGAGGTATTACTGTCGTTCCTAATGATAAAGATGAATTGATTCCGCAAAGAATTATTACAGGTTATAGGATGGTATTGATTTCCGCAAATTAAATAAAGCTACTAAAAAATATCATTAACATTTACCTTTTATTGATCAAATGCTAGAAATACTATCCGAACATACACATTTTTGCTTTCTAGATGGTTACTCTGGTTTCTCTCAAATACCTGTGTCAGCGGAGGATCAACAAAAGACCACTTATACTTGCCCTTTCGGTAATTTTGCTTATAGGCTTATGCATTTTGGTTTATGTAATGCACCTGCTACCTTTGAAAGATGCATGATGGCTATATTCTCTGACTTTTGTGAAAAGATTTATGAGGTATTCATGGATGATGTCTCCGTTTATGGATCCTATTTTGATGATTGCTTGGGCAACCTTGAACGAGTTTTGCAGAGATGCGAAGATACTAGTCTTGTTTTGAATTGGGAGAAGTGCCACTTTATGGTTAATGAAGGCATTGTCTTGGGGCATAAAAGTTTTGAAAGAGGTAATGAAGTTGATAAAGCTAAAGTTGATGTAATTGAAAAGATGTCATGTCCCAAGGACATCAAAGGTATAAGAAGTTTCCTTGGTCATGCCGGTTTTTTTAGGAGGTTCATTAAGGACTTTTCTAAAATTTCTAGGCCTCTGACTAATCTATTACAAAAGGATATTCCTTTTGTCTTCGGTGATGATTGTGTAGAAGCATTTCAAATACTTAAGAAAGCTTTGATTTCTGCACCTATTGTTCAGCCACCTGATTGGAATTTACCCTTTGAAATTATGTGTGATGCTAGTGATTATGTTGTAGGTGTTGTTCTAGGACAAAGAGTTGATAAGAAATTAAATGTTATTCAATATGCTAGTAAAACTCTAGACACTGCCCAGAGAAATTATGCTACTACTGAAAAGGAATTTTTAGCAGTTTTATTTGCTTGTGATAAGTTCAGACCTTATATTGTTGATTCTAAAGTAACTATTCACACTGATCATGCTGCTATTAAATATCTTATGGAAAATAAAGATGCTAAACCTAGACTTATTAGATGGGTTCTCTTGTTACAAGAATTTGATTTACATACTATTGATAGAAAGGGAGCTAAGAATCCCGTTGCAGACAACTTGTCTTGGTTAGAGAATGTTCTTGATGACTGTCATGGGAACGACTCCGACAGTAAGAGAGAGGTAGGATAACGGAGGATGATCTATCGAGATGCATATGGGTGACACGGTGGTTTTAGCGAGTTCGGGCCTCTCACGGTGGAGATAACAACCCTACGTCTCGTGCTCCGGAGAGGCTTTGTTTTATCTGAGTTTATATCCGGAGATTACAATGTATGTGTGAGAGAGAGGAACGGATCCCCATGCCTGAGCTAAGTCCTGGAACTAATGGTGAAAAAGAGAGAGAGATGGAAGAAAAAGCCCCCTGAGTCTAGTGGTGGGGTGGCTTATATAGAGTGCGCCACCCCCTCACCTCCTATGTTACAAAGTGGAGTATCAATGCCATAATACCTGGCCACTACAAAACCGTTATGCTGACTATTGGTCTTCGCATATCCGAGTGAGTTACCCGGCCGAGTGGAATGAGCTCATCGAGTGGAGTGCCGTGCTCCAAGTGGTTGTTACCGTCCGAGTGACTTTCAAGTTGCGGTACATCTGGACGGTGATCTGGCCCAGGGGCCCAGTACAAAGTGTATGGTGTCCATGGGTAGGGTCTTTAGGTCAGGCCTGTTACCCTACCCCCAATACATGTCCTCGTCATTAGCCCCCGAATCGGTCGAGGGTGAGCGGGTCGAGTCAAGGTGAATTCCCAGATGAGTCGAGTGCTACGGAGGCACTTATGAACTTCCTTTGGTCACCCGACGGTCTTATCTTTGCTTGTTGCCTTGACGGATTCCAGTCTGCGTGGTGCCCGAGTGAAATGAGCTCAAACTGGTCCGCGGAGGAGCGTTGATCTCACCTCATAGCAATTTTTTTGAGTGATTTGGAGCTGGTCCTGCATCGAGTAACTGATTACTCAGAATTTCTTCATGCTTGGAACGTGTCTTTTTTTGTTGTTTGGCCGTCACTCGGGTTGGGCGGACCGTTCCGAGTGGATACCATTCCAGTGGGGGCACGCTGAGTGCACCCACTGGGTGTAGTCCCCGAGACTGCCGTCGACTGCGGGCAGTCGGCGGGAGTCTTAGAGCCTGTCTTTTTGTTGTTGTTTGGCCGTCACTCGGACCGGGCTGACTGTTCCGAGTGGATACCAACAGCCGGCGGGAGTCTTGGAGCCTGTCTTTTTTGTTGTTGTTCATCACTCGGACTGGTCAGGCGAGTGGAGATTACTCCAGTGGGGGCACGCTGAGTGCACCCACTAGGTGTAGTCCCCGAGACCGCCGTCGACTGCAGGTAGTCGGCGGGGGTATGAGAGAACTAAAACTCTTCTTAGCTGGTACTGGTCGAACTTGTTCTTCTCTGACTCGGAGGTCGAGTAATTCTGGAGATGGGTTTCCATCGAGCGAAATGTTTCTTTCTAAGTTCTCTTCCAGTGGGGGCATGCTGAGTGCACCCACTGGGTGTAGTCCCCGAGCCTCTGTCGGACTAGATGAGTCTGGCAGAGGGTTTAAGTCTCTTGATAAACCTCCATGCAGTTGGCACGGTAAATATTTTTGTCTGGAATTGAATCAATCGGATGGATGCGTAACGAGGTGATTGTACGAACGACGTTCGACGAGTAAGGTCGCATGTATGATTCAGCGATGGCGCTTCATTTTTACCCTTTTGCATGAAAGGGGTATTTATCCAAGTGGATGTGCTTCACTTATAGATCTTCGGCGAACCGAGCATGTATGGTCAGAAGAATATTCCTGATGTGATCAATAGGTTGACCAAATGGGCGTAACCCCTGAGGGTGACATGGCCAACTGCCGTGCATAGCCCCCGAATGATGCTCGAAGGAGGTAAGCTTGCTACAGAGTGTGATATGAGGTTTGATCATATGAGTAACTTAGCCATTCCCGTGTTGGGGTGTAGAGGTAAAGACATGTCCAACTAACGTTGACGCGCGAGGCGGCAGAGGGGCGATGATGTGTACAACCGAGTGATGATGCGCAGGGCGGTCGAGTGGTGAAGACGTGCACAACCGAGTGGCGGCGCGCGAAGTGGCTAAGGCGAAGTCGTGTGCCACCGGACGGTGAAAATGGTCCTCGGAGGACTTAGTTGAATGCTTTCGAAGCTTATGTAGTGACGAGTTTGGTGTAGTGTGGTTGCGACGCAACAAGACCGGCGTGACAACTAAGTCTGAGTAGGAATGAAGATGGCGTGCAGAGCGTCTGGGTGATTATAAAACTTGTCAAAGTGGCGGATCGAATGCACTTGTTGAAGTGAAGGATCTGACTCGTGATGAAGTATTCGACCACTCAAGAGAGCGTCATTCCAAATGAGGTGCAGCCCCCGAGTGCGGCGTAGCCCCCGAGCATACTACAGCCTTCGACAACGGACATGTCGGAATATGAGAAATATAGTCTTGCATGGATGATTTGCAATTCATCGAGTCGGACTTGGGTAAAGATGAGGAGAACCTTCCGAGTGATGCTCGAAAGAGGCAAACTCGCAAAAGAGTGAAGTGTGAAGTTTAATTATGAAAGGGACTTATCTGTCTCATGCCCGATGAGGTCTATATCATTGATACGATGAAGAGAATTCCATAGAGGGGTTGGCCGGACGTGTTTGAAGTCAACAGAGCGACAAGGTCGGTGTTGTGGTGCGCTGGGACCGGTATGGCGACCGAGTGCGAGCAGCGATGAAGTTGGCACATAGGGCCGGTGAGTGATCACGTAACTTGTGTAAACAATGGCACAAGCCAATGAAATAATTTTTGGAGGAAATTTGATGTGTGCTTGAAATGATTTGTGTGAATAACACCCATAGACACCTGCTGGGAGTGCAAGGGGCTTGCTGGTTAACCAACAAGAGTCTGAAAGAGCGAAGGATCCGTTCGAACTTGTCGAAGCGATGGACCCGACTGAACTCATTGGAATACTGGCTCAGATAAAACAGAAGTGTAGTGTTTCGACTGAGTTGCAGCCCCGGAGGACCGATGCTAACTCGAAATGAAGAACAACACATGGTGTTCGTGAATGATATATGCGGAAAAATTGAAGTTGGACTTGGGAGTCACATAACCAGTACTAAGCAAGTATCTGAAAATAAGCAGTCGAGCATAGAGGTACACTCGGTGGTGTGGCCTCCGAGTGAACGTGATGTGTGAATTATGGAATACTCGGGAAGACGAAAATAACAGAATGTAAAATGACTTAGCTGTCTGAAGGCGCGCGGGGCGGTCGAGTGGTGATGAGGTGACCAACCAAGTGGCGACGCGCGGCGCGGCCGAGTGGTGATGAGGTGACCAACTGAGTGGCAACGCGCGGGGCGGCGGTGATGAGGTGACCAACCGAGTGGCGACACACGGGGCGGTCGAGTGGTTTTTGAGGTGACCAACCTGACTGGCGACGCACGGGGCGGCCGAGTGGTGATGAGGTGACCAACCGAGTGGTGACGCACGGGGCGGCCGAGTGGTGATGAGGTGACCAACCGAGTGGCGACTCACGGGGCGGCCGAGTGGTTATGAGGTGACCAACCTGTGGCGACGCGGGGGGCGGCCGAGTGGTGATGAGGTGACCATCCGAGTGGCGACGCACGGGGCGGCCAAGTGGTGATGAGGTGACCATCCGAGTGGCGACGCACGGGGCGGCCGAGTGGTTATGAGGTGACCAACCTGAGTGGCGACCCACGGGGCGGCCGAGTGGTGATGAGGTGACCAACCGAGTGGCGATGCACGGGGCGGCCGAGTGGTGATGAGGTGACCAACCGAGTGGCAACGCACGGGGCGGCCGAGTGGTTATGAGGTGACCAACCTGACTGGCGACGCACGGGGCGGCCAAGTGGTGATGAGGTGACCAACCGAGTGGTGACGCACGGGGCGGCCGAGTGGTGATGAGGTGACCAACCGAGTGGCGATGCACGGGGCGGCCGAGTGGTTATGAGGTGACCAACCTGTGGCGACGCGCGGGGCGGCCGAGTGGTGATGAGGTGACCATCCGAGTGGCGACGCACGGGGCGGCCAAGTGGTGATGAGGTGACCAACCGAGTGGCAACGCACGGGGCGGCCGAGTGGTTATGAGGTGACCAACCTGAGTGGCGACGCACGGGGCGGCCAAGTGGTGATGAGGTGACCAACCGAGTGGCAACGCACGGGGCGGCCGAGTGGTTATGAGGTGACCAACCTGAGTGGCGACGCACGGGGCGGCCAAGTGGTTATGAGGTGACCAACCTGGTGGCGATGCACGGGGCGGCCGAGTGGTGATGAGGTGACCAACCGAGTGGCGACGCACGGGGCGGCCGAGTGGTTATGAGGTGACGAACCTGAGTGGCGACGCACGGGGCGGTCGAGTGGTGATGAGGTGACCAACCGAGTGGCGACGCACAGGGCGGCCAAGTGGTTATGAGGTGACCAACCTGATGGTGACGCACGGCGCGGCCGAGTGGTGATGAGGTGACCAACCGAGTGGCGAGGCACGGGGCGGCCGAGTGGTTATGAGGTGACCAACCTGTGGCGACGCGCGGGGCGGCCGAGTGGTGATGAGGTGACCATCCAAGTGGTGACGCACGGGGCGGCCAAGTGGTGATGAGGTGACCAACCGAGTGGCAACGCACGGGGCGGCCGAGTCGTGATGAGGTGACCAACCTGAGTGGCGACGCACAGGGCGGCCAAGTGGTGATGAGGTGACCAACCGAGTGGCAACGCACGGGGCGGCCGAGTGGTTATGAGGTGACCAACCTGAGTGGCGACGCACGGGGCGGCCAAGTGGTTATGAGGTGACCAACCTGGTGGCGATGCACGGGGCAGCCGAGTGGTGATGAGGTGACCAACCGAGTGGCGACGCACGGTGCGGCCGAGTGGTTATGAGGTGACCAACCTGAGTGGCGACGCACGGGGCAGCCGAGTGGTGATGAGGTGACCAACCGAGTGGCGACGCACGGGGCGGCCGAGTGGTTATGAGGTGACCAACCTGTGGCGACGCGGGGGGCGGCTGAGTGGTGATGAGGTGACCATCCGAGTGGCGACGCACGGGGCGGCCAAGTGGTGATGAGGTGACCATCGAGTGGCGACGCACGGGGCTGCCGAGTGGTTATGAGGTGACCAACCTGGTGGCGACGCACGGGGCGGCCGAGTGGTGATGAGGTGACCAACCGAGTGGCGACGCACGGGGCGGCCGAGTGGTTATGAGGTGACCAACCTGAGTGGCGACGCACAGGGCGGCCAAGTGGTTATGAGGTGACCAACCTGATGGCGACGCACGGAGCGGCCGAGTGGTGATGAGGTGACCAACCGAGTGGCAACGCACGGGGCGGCCGAGTGGTTATGAGGTGACCAACCTGACTGGCGACGCACGGGGCGGCCAAGTTGTGATGAGGTGACCAACCGAGTGGTGACGCACGGGGCGGCCGAGTGGTGATCAGGTGACCAACCGAGTGGCGATGCACGGGGCGGCCGAGTGGTTATGAGGTGACCAACCTATGGCGACGCGCGGGGCGGCCGAGTGGTGATGAGGTGACCAACCGAGTGGCAACGCACGGGGCGGCCGAGTGGTTATGAGGTGACCAACCTGACTGGCGACGCACGGGGCGGCCAAGTTGTGATGAGGTGACCAACCGAGTGGTGACGCACGGGGCGGCCGAGTGGTGATCAGGTGACCAACCGAGTGGCGATGCACGGGGCGGCCGAGTGGTTATGAGGTGACCAACCTATGGCGACGCGCGGGGCGGCCGAGTGGTGATGAGGTGACCATCCGAGTGGCGACGCACGGGGCTGCCAAGTGGTGATGAGGTGACCAACCGAGTGGCAACGCACGGGGCGGCCGAGTGGTTATGAGGTGACCAACCTGAGTGGCGATGCACGGGGCGGCGAAGTGGTGATGAGGTGACCAACCGAGTGGCAACGCACGGGGCGGCCGAGTGGTTATGAGGTGACCAACCTGAGTGGCGACGCACGGGGCGGCCAAGTGGTTATGAGGTGACCAACCTGGTGGCGATGCACGGGGCGGCCGAGTGGTGATGAGGTGACCAACCAAGTGGCGACGCACGGGGCGGCCGAGTGGTTATGAGGTGACCAACCTGAGTGGCGACGCACGGGGCGGCCGAGTGGTGATGAGGTGACCAACCGAGTGGCGACGCACAGGGCGGCCAAGTGGTTATGAGGTGACCAACCTGATGGCGACGCACGGGGCGGCCGAGTGGTGATGAGGTGACCAACGAGTGGCAACGCACGGGGCGGCCGAGTGGTTATGAGGTGACCAACCTGAGTGGCGACGCACGGGGCGGCCAAGTGGTGATGAGATGACCAACCGAGTGATGACGCACGGGCGGCCGAGTGGTGATGAGGTGACCAACCGAGTGGCGAAGCACGGGGCGGCCGAGTGGTTATGAGGTGACCAACCTGTGGCGACGCGCGGGGCGGCCGAGTGGTGATGAGGTGACCATCCGAGTGGCGACGCACGGGGCGGCCAAGTGGTTATGAGGTGACCAACCGAGTGGCGACGCACGGGGCGGCCGAGTGGTTATGAGGTGACCAACCGAGTGGCGACGCACGGGGCGGCCGAGTGGTTATGAGGTGACCAACCTGTGGCGACGCGCGGGGCGGCCGGGTGAAGTAGACGCGTGCCGTGGAGTGACGATGCGCGAGGTGTCCGAGTCGGGGAAGTTAATGGTGACGCGAGCAGCTTCGTGACTGCATGCAGGGTGGCCGAGCGGTGCCGCATAGGGCGGCCGAGTGATGAAGATCCGTCCAGCGAAGTGGCGACACACGTGGCGGTCGAGTGAACCTCTGTCGTCTCCTTTATTGAAGGGAGACGAATCCATCAGTGTGCTCGCCGCATGGAGTCGAGCCGCAGACGAGTTGTGCAGTGGCCATGGTGGTTGTCGTGGAGGACCTGTCAAGGGCCGTCGCCTTAGACACCACCGGTCCGTTACGGTGGCTGGAGATTAGCCAGTAGAGTAAAAGGGTGAACTGGCCGAGTGAACCACTGTAGCGACCCGACCCGAATGGATCAAGTCTCTGTGCTCCGATGTCATCCCTGGATCAGTAATGCTGACACCACACAGTACTTCGAAGGATTTATAGCAGAGTAGCAATCACACACTTATTACATCCTTTGTCCAGAAGAGGACTTATTACAATAATCATGGCTTAAGGCCATCTACTAACGATAACAGCGGAAGACTTGGAAGATAAGTGAGTCCATCAACTCCAACGGCATCACTGAGTATAGAACCACGACCTAAAAGCACCTTATTCGTCGTCTGAAAAGTCTGCAACATGAAACGTTGCAGCCCGAAAACGGGTCAGCACATGGAATATGCTGGCAATGTAACACATAGGGAAATAACAATGGAGATAGGCTATACTACATGCATATTTGGCTGGTGGTAAAGCTCTATGGTTACAATTTTGCATAAAGCCAGTTTTTCCCTACTGCAAAGGAATAATTTATTTAACTATCATGGTGGTTGTTAAACATTGAGAATGGTTGACAGCATCCTCAATCCCAATTAAAAGTATTCATTAACAAACCCAACAATATTAATTAGAGTAACATGTTGAGATTCACATGATATTCAAGTACTAGATACTCAAGATGTCCATAACCGGGGACACGGCTAATCATGATTAGTTTGTACACTCTGCAGAGGTTTGCGCACTTTTCCCCACAAGACTCGATCGCCTCCGTTTGGTTTCTCGCACTACAGGGTGTTTGAGAAACGAATGACCGAGACATAGTCTTTCAGAAGCGCTAGCACCTTACGACGGGTAGACCGGTACACCTACATCCCCTACATCTGCTAGTCTACCACTATAAGAGTTCGCACGACTTAGTCAACTATGCCAGAGCCCATAATGACTTGTGGCTGCACACGGAAGTTACTAGCATGAATTATCTTATGATCCCTTTGAGCCTGGGTTGCGGTCCATAGGAAAATCACACGGTAACCCTAGGATTTCCAAAAAAACAGGCAATCACTGGATACCCCAGGTGCCTCAATCCACCCAGATGTGTATTTAAGTTGCCACCTTAGATGAACCATTAATTAACAACCTCACATCTGTCATGGATATTCACTCACCCAATCCACGTCTACTAGCATAGCATGGCATAATAAGCAAACGCAGAGTTAACACCCAAAGGTTTCATAAGTAATACAGGTAATAGGTACTACCTCATCTACTTCCCATCCCACAATTTAATTAGATCCTAATCATGCAATGTTTGAGGATTGATCTAATGCATAAAACTGGGTAGTAGAAAAGATATGATCAAGTGTTACTTGCCTTGCTGATGATCCGCGAAACCTAGAGATTCGAAGTAACAAGCGGCGCACTCTGGGTGATCTATCGCAGACAAACAACAAGCATACAATAAGTACTCATCTAATGCACGGGTAAATCTCCAATAAAAGATCTAACCAGAAAGTTCAACTTAAGAACCCTGGTAGCAAAAGAATCAAAATGAAGCCACGAAGGTCAAACAGCGAGGGAAAACAACTCGGTTCTAGCAAGTTGAAACTAGGTCAAAATTTTCAGTAGCAAAACTTTGTTCAAGTGGATTAGTCGGAACGGCGGTTTCGAGACGAAACTCCAGGTGCTTGAATCACCTGATTCCGATAAACAAGCGAGAAGATAAACTAGAAAGAAAATCAGATCTGAAATCGCTATCGGAAAAATAGCGGAATAAATCCGATGAGAAAGAAAACGACGAACGGTTGAACGAACGGACGTTCATTAACCGGGGCAAACCGGTGATCACGTTCGTTAGGACGAACGGTCCGGCGAACGCTCGCTAAACAAAACCAGAAAGAAAAACCGGCGAGAAAAACCGATCTAGGGTTTCGGAAAGAAAACCGAAACGAAAAACCGATCTAGAAAATCGGAACGGAAACCGAACGATTTACGGAAAACCGAACCGAGGAAAAGAAAAGGTGACGCGGCGCGGGGCTAGTACCTCGAAGAGGCGAGGGGCTCCGGCGGCGGCGGCGTTGGGTGGCGGCGGCGGCACTTGGCGGCGGCGGTGTAGGGCGGCGGCGCGGTGGTGGTGAGGGGCGGCGGCGCGGTGGTGGTGTTGCGCTGCTGCTGCGGAGGAGGAGAGGAGAGGAGAGGTGTTGGTTTGATGTGTTGGGGGGTGCTTGGGTATTTATATAGGGGAGGGGGTTTTGCTTGGAGTAGGGGACAAGAATTAGACTAGGATTAGGAATCCTAGGAACAAAAAACGGAATAACGAAACGGGTCCAAATCCTACTAGGATTTGTAAAAGAAAAGGAAACCGGGGCGGCTCCCTGGCTCCCTGGCGCGGCGCGCTAGCGATGGCCTCGGCCTCCTGGCCGGCCGGCTGGCTTGGCGGCTTGGGCCTTTGGCCCAAGGCGTTGCGGCTCTGTTTTTTCTTTTTTTTTAAATCGGTTTCGCGCGTAGAAAAAAAATCTAAACGAACTCCAAACTTAATGAAGTAGATTTTCCCCGATTCCTAAAAATGAGTCGAACAAAATGAACTTTTACTCGGAGCCTAAAATGCAATTTTTTTGAAAACACGCATTTTTCCCTAAGGCAATAAACTCCGAGAAAATCCAAAATTTGGTTTATTTATTAAATCTTCATTTTTCCTAAATTTTTGGGGAAAGTCATATTATTCCCTCTCTTATTTTTGATATTGGAAAAATATTTGAAGATAAAATAAATAAATGCAATGATCCTCTTTTCATAGTTTTGAGAGAACTCAAATACGAAAATTTCGAAATCTCCAACTCTCTCCGAGGGTCCTTGAGTTGCGTGAAATTTCTAGGATCAACAAAATGCAAGAAAATATGATATGCTTGATGAGCTAATGTATAACATTCCAAATTGAAAATTTGGGATGTTACAAACCTACCCCCCTTAAGGTGAATCTCGCCCTCGAGATTCGGGTTGGCTAGAAAATAGGTGAGGGTGGTCCTTGAGCAAATCTTCTTCTCTCTCCCAGGTGGCTTCATCCTCAGTGTGGTGGCTCCACTAAACCTTGCAAAACTTGATAACCTTGCTGCGAGTAACTCTGCTGGCATCCTCGAGAATCCTGACTGGTTTCTCCTCATATGTTAAATCATCCCTCAACTGAATTGCTTCAAGTGGCACTGTATCTCTTAGCGGTACCTCTGCCATCTCGGCGTGACATTTCTTCAGTTGAGAAACATGGAATACATCATGAACTCCTGACAGTCCCTCTAGCAATTCCAGCTTATAAGCAACTCCTCCCATGCGTTGCAAGATCCTATACGGTCCAACGAAACATGGTGCTAATTTTCCCTTAACTCCAAAACGCTTAACTCCTCGAAGTGGGGATGCTCTTAGATAAACTATGTCTCCAACTTCATATTCTATTTCCTTGCGTTTTGCATCCGCATAGCTCTTTTGTCTGGACTGGGCTACCTTGAGCCTATCGCGAATCAACTTAACTTTCTGTTCAGACTCCTTAATCAAATCTGGTCCAAACAACTGACAGTCTCCACTTCGTCCCATGATAACGGTGTCCTGCACCTCCTTCCGTATAAAGCTTCGAAAGGTGCCATCTTCAAGCTGGTTTGGTAACTGTTGTTATAAGAAAACTCTGCATACGGCAGGTTATCATCCCAACTAGATCCATAATCTAGTGCACAAGCTCTCAGCATATCCTCCAAAATCTGGTTGACTCTCTCAGTCTGTCCATCTGTCTGTGGGTGAAAAGCTGTACTGAATTCCAGCCTGGTTCCCAATGTTTCATGCAACTGATTCCAAAACTTTGAGGTAAATTGGGTTCCTCTATCTGATACGATACTCCTCGGAACTCCATGCAAACACACAATTCTGGTCATGTATATCTTTGCCAACTTAGCACTGCTATAGGTAGTTTTGACTGGAATGAAATGAGCTACCTTCGTCAAGCGGTCGACTATAACCCAAATCGAGTCATAGCCTGAACGAATCTTTGGCAATCCCGTGATGAAATCCATGCCTAGTTTATCCCACTTCCATTCGGGTATCAGCAATGGCTGCAACAATCCTGCTGGCTTCTGATGTTCTGCCTTCACTCTCTGACATACATCACAAACTGCTACATACTCCGCGATATCCTTCTTCATTCCGGTCCACCAGAATGTTTTCTTCAAATCCAAATACATCTTGGTATTTCCTGGGTGAATCGAATAGGGTGAATCATGTGCCTCTTGCAGAATCAACTTCCTGATCTCCGGGTCATTTGGCACGTAAATACGGTCCTCAAACCATAGGGTATCGTGCTCATCCTCACGAAATCCCTTTTCTTTTCCTTCGCTCATTTTCTTCTTTA
The DNA here is from genome assembly GCF_018294505.1 of Triticum aestivum. Lineage (NCBI taxonomy): Eukaryota > Viridiplantae > Streptophyta > Magnoliopsida > Poales > Poaceae > Triticum > Triticum aestivum. The sequence goes on from NC_057807.1 coordinate 696,771,248, forward strand.
TATCTGCGATCTCTTTGTCATTTTTCTAAGCTTCTCTGATTTTATCCATCAAGGTAGACTGAATCTCCAATGCTGCTACATAGCCTCTCGGAACTATTTCCAAACATAGCTCACGAAGATCTTCTGCTAGTTCCTTTGGTATTTCTCCAGTCAATAGCGTATTGACATGGCTCTTGTGGCTTAATGCGTCAACTACTACATTAGCCTTTCCGGGATGGTAATGCAATCTCATATCATAGTCCTTAATGAGTTCCAACCATCTCCTTTGTCTAAGGTTTAACTCTTTCTGCGTGAAAATGTACTTCAAACTCTTGTGATCTGTGTACACCTCACAATGATTTCCAATGAGGAAATATCTCCATGTCTTCAATGCGTGCACAACGGCTGCTAACTCCAAATCATGTGTGGAATAATTTAATTCGTGAGGTTTCAGTTGTCGTGAAGCATACGAAACAACTCTTCCTTCCTGCATAAGCACTGCTCCAAGTCCTCGACGTGAAGCGTCGTAATACACCTCATAATCCTTGGTCTGATCTAGCAAAATTAACACTGGTGAGGTAACCAATCTTTTCTTCAACTCCTGAAAACTTGCCTCACAATCCTCAGTCCATATGAACTTGGTATCCTTTTTCAGCAACTCCGTCATAGGCTTTGCAATCCTTGAGAAATTCTCAATGAATCTCCGGTAGTATCCTGCGAGTCCAAGAAAACTCCGGATCTCTCCAACTGTCGTTGGTGCTTCCCAATTGGTTACGGTCTCAACCTTTGTGGGGTCCACTGCTATACCTTCTCCGGATATAACGTGTCCAAGAAATCCAACTTCCTTTAGCCAAAACTCACATTTGCTGAACTTGGCATATAACTAATGTTCCCTTAGCTTCTCCAAAACCAATCGCAAATGTTCCTTATATTCCTCTTCATTCTTCGAGTAAACCAAAATATCATCAATGAACACCACGACGAACTTATCCAAAAACTCCATAAACACTTTGTTCATTAGGTTCATGTAATAGGCAGGTGCGTTAGTCAGTACAAATGACATAACGGTATACTCATACAGTCCATATCTTGTGGTGAACGCTGTCTTAGGTATGTCCTGCTCTCGAATCTTCAACTGATGGTACCCTGATCGCAAATCGATCTTGGAAAACACTTTAGCTCCTTGCAAACGATCAAACAGATCATTTATCATTGGTAGTGGGTACTTGTTCTTGATTGTTACTGCATTCAATCCACGATAATCAACAACCATCCTTAACGATCCATCCTTCTTCTCCACTAACAGTACGGGTGATCCCCAAGGCGAAGAACTTGGGCGTATATAACCTTTATCCAACAGCTCCTTAATCTGCTTCTTGATTTCCGCCAAATCCTGTGCGGGCATCCTGTATGGTCGCTTCGATATCGGGCCTGTTCCTGGCAACAGCTCAATCAAAAACTCAATGTCTCTATCCGGTGGCATTCCTGGCAATTCCTCAGGAAATACATCAGGATAATCCTTCACTACTGGCACCTCTTCCTGCACAACTCCTGATAAGGAATTTACTTGATTCCTATTTGGTCCATGTCGTGATACATACCTAATCCTTCTTCCTTCTGGCGTTGTGAGCAAAATCGTCCTTCTTGCGCAATCGATGTTTCCTCCATACATCGACAGCCAATCCATACCGAGAATCACATCCAATCCTTGGGATTCCAGAATGATCAAATCCGTCGGGAATACATGTCTTCCTATACTTAATGGCATTTGAAAACATCCTTGTCTGGCCATATACTCCGCTCCTGGTGAGCTTACTAGCATAGGGGTTTTAATAATCTGAGTAGACAGACTATACTTCTCTACAAATCCCCTTGATATGTATGAATGCGATGCACCAGTATCGAAAAGAACAAGTGCAGTAAATGACTTAACCAAAAACTTACCAATTACTGCATCGGGCTGAGCTTCAACCTCCTCCACATCAATGTGGTTCACCTGTCCCCTGTTGAAAGGGTTTGGCTTCTTTCCAGAGCTTCCATTTCAACCTTGGCCTTCGGGACAATCACTTGCATAATGTCCGGTCTTGGAACACTTGTAACAGGTGACATGGCTCAAGTCTTTCTTGGCTGGGGTTGTTGGTGGGGTCCGGTTCTGGCCGTTGCTTCCTCCATTCCCATTACCATTCTTGTGGCCATTATGGTTGTGCGAACTACCTCCTCCATGGGTATGCTGAAACTGCACTCCCTGTTTAGGGGTATAACGGGGCTTCTGCTGGGCTCCAGAGTTAAACTTCCCCTGCCCATACTTCCTCTTGCGATTCTCAATCTGCTGCTGCTTTCCTTCAATCATGAGGGCGCGGTCTACCAACTCCTGGTAGTTATTAAATCTTGCTACCATCAACTGCAGGCTTAACTCATCATTTAGTCCTTCCAAAAACTTCTCCTGCTTAGCTGCGTCTGTAGCAACGTCATCTGGGGCATAACGTGCTAACTTACTAAAATCATCCACATACTGGCCAACAGTCCTTCCTCCTTAGCGTAAGTTGCGAAACTCACGCTTCTTCATGGCCATAGCTCCTGCTGAAACATGGGCAGTGCGGAAAGCTTGCTGAAACTGATCCCATGTGACAGTGTCTACATGGTAAGTGGCTGTGAAATTCTCCCACCATGCTGCTGCGGGTCCGTCAAGCTGATGTGCAGCAAACTTCACCTTCTCACCATCTGTGCATTCTGCAGTGGTCAACTCCCTTCCTATCTTGCGGAGCCAATCATCTGCTACAATCGGCTCGGTGCTACTAGAATACACCGGCGGTTGCAGCCTAAGGAAACGAGTCAAGTGATCCGCAGGTGGTGGTGGTGGTGAGTTGTTGTTGTTGCCTTGGTTCTGTACCAATGTTTGAATCAAAGTGTTCTGCTGTTGAATCAACTGAGTGATCTCTGGCGGGAAAACAAACTCGGGGTCGCGTCTCGGAGGCATCTGAAGGGTTTAGAAAAGATGAGAAATTAAGAATAGAGTGAGGTCTAAGGAGAAAACACTACCCGAATGCTCATGAGACAAATGCACACAAAATCACTTCATTCATCAAAGGGCATACAACGGTCTAACTATCGCAAAGGTGCGTGTACTATAATGTTTACATGGAGGGAATACTATTAATATGTGGGGGTCATCTATTAATTTGAACTGGTGGAAGACTCCATGATGTCTGCTCCAGCTTCGTCTTCAAAGTCGGGCTCGCTTGGATCCGAATCGGTGTCGTCGATGATGATGTAGTTGCTCGGACAGTCGACGTACTTGTCTTCATTCTTGAGCTCCAATTTCTTCTTGAGTTCTTCAATCTCATACTTAAGATCGTTATTGTGCCTTACGACAGCTACGATCTCGTCCATGTAGTCCTTGCGTAGAGCCTTCATTTCTCCTTCAAGTTCGATGATCCTTCCCTTTGCATTCTTCAACTCTATCATATCATTGCACATATGGTTCTCCTGGCGTCGAATGTGCTGGTTTAACTCTTGGATGAAAGCTGCAATGGATCTATCCTTCTTGGTGCTGACTATCTCCCATTGTTCATCTCGGCGTCCGCAAATCTGGTAGATAGTGTCCTTGAGGTCTTCTTGATAAACTTCTCCAATGCGTCCCATGGTGATATGAGCTGCCATGCTCTTTCCCAGACTCCAAGTTGGTGCACTGAAAACACTATCTATGGGCTTGGTGATTGGGGCGAATGTCCTTCCCGGAACGTGAGCTTGAAACTTCCAGCGCTCCTCTTCAAGCAGAGTGGCGTTGAAAGTCCCTGTGAAGCTTGGTAGTCCAATGTTCAGGTACCTGGCGACTTCCTTCAAGTGAAATCCAAATGGTGTACCTTCATCTGGTTGAGCGTACTTGATCTTTGCATCCGTCATCCTAAAGAGTAGAAAAGATGAGGAGTTAGAAAATGAGAAGAGAATAGTGATCTATGGCTTTAACTTAGTGGTCGTGTCCTACAGTCAGCGTGTGTTCTGATACCATCTCTGTAGCGACCCGACTCGAGTGGATCAAGTTTCTATGCTCCGATGTCATCCCTGGATCAGTAATGCTGACACCACACAGTACTTCGAAGGATTTATAGCAGAGTAGCAATCACACACTTATTACATCATTTGTCCAGAAGAGGACTTATTACAATAATCATGTCTTAAGGCCATCTAATAACGATAACAGCGGAAGACTTGGAAGAAAAGTGAGTCCATCAACTCCAACGGCATCACTGAGTATAGAACCACGACCTAAAAGCACCTTATTCGTCGTCTGAAAAGTTTGCAACATGAAACGTTGCAGCCCGAAAACGGGTCAGCACATGGAATATGCTGGCAATGTAACACATAGGGAAATAACAATGGAGATAGGCTATACTACATGCATATTTGGCTGGTGGTAAAGCTCTATGGTTACAATTTTTCATAAAGCCAGTTTTTCCCTACTGCAAAGGAATAATTTATTTAACTATCATGGTGGTTGTTAAACATTGAGAATGGTTGACAGCATCCTCAATCGCAATTAAAAGTATTCATTAACAAAACCCAACAATATTAAATTTAGAGTAACATGTTGAGATTCACATGATATTCAAGTACTAGATACTCAAGATGTCCATAACCGGGGACACGGCTAATCATGATTAGTTTGTACACTCTGCAGAGGTTTGCGCACTTTTCCCCACAAGACTCGATCGCCTCCGTTTGGTTTCTCGCACTACAGGGTGTTTGAGAAACGAATGGCCGAGACATAGTCTTTCAGAAGCGCTAGCACCTTACGACGGGTAGACCGATACACCTACATCCCCTACATCTGCTAGTCTACCACTATAAGAGTTTGCACGACTTAGTCAACTATGCCAGAGCCCATAATGGCTTGTGGCTGCACACGGAAGTTACTAGCATGAATTATCTTATGATCCCTTTGAGCCTGGGTGGCGGTCCATAGGAAAATCACACGGTAACCCCGGGATTTCCAAAAAAATAGGCAATCACTGGATACCCCAGGTGCCTCAATCCACCCAGATGTGTATTTAAGTTGCCACCTTAGATGAACCATTAATTAACAACCTCATATCTGCCATGGATATTCACTCACCCAATCCACGTCTACTAGCATAGCATGGCATAATAAGCAAACGCAGAGTTAACACCCAAAGGTTTCATAAGTAATACAGGTAATAGGTACTACCTCATCTACTTCCCATCCCACAATTTAATTAGATCCTAATCATGAAATGTTTGAGGATTGATCTAATGCATAAAACTGGGTAGTAGAAAAGATATGATCAAGTGTTACTTGCATTGCTGATGATCCGCGAAACCTAGAGATTCGAAGTAACAAGCGGCGCACTCCGGGTGATCTATCGCAGACAAACAACAAGCATACAATAAGTACTCATCTAATGCACGGGTAAATCTCGAATAAAAGATCTAACCAGAAAGTTCAACTTAAGAACCCTGGTGGCAAAAGAATCAAAATGAAGCCACGAAGGTCAAACGGCGAGGGAAAACAACTCGGTTCTAGCAAGTTGAAACTAGGTCAAATTTTTCAGTAGCAAAACTTTGTCCAAGTGGATTAGTCGGAACGGCGGTTTCGAGACGAAACTCCAGGTGCTTGAATCACCTGATTCCGATAAACGAGCGAGAAGATAAACTAGAAAGAAAATCAGATCTGAAATCGCTATCGGAAAAATAGCGGAATAAATCCGATGAGAAAGAAAAGGACGAACGGTTGAACGAACAGACGTTCATTAACCGGGGCAAACCGGGATCACGTTCGTTAGGACGAACGGTCCGGCGAACGCTCGCTAAACAAAACCGGAAAGAAAAACCGGCGAGAAAAACCGATCTAGGGTTTCGGAAAGAAAATCGAAATGAAAAACCGATCTAGAAAATCAGAACGGAAACCGGAACGATTTACGGAAAACCAAACCGAGGAAAAGAAAAGGTGACGCGGCGCGGGGCTAGTACCTCGAAGAGGCGAGGGGCTCCGGCGGCGGCGGCGTTGGGTGGCGGCGGCGGCACTTGGCGGCGGCGGTGTAGGGCGGCGGCGCGGTGGTGGTGTTGCGCTACTGCTGCTGCGGAGGAGAGGAGAGGAGAGGTGTTGGTTTGATGTGTTGGGGGGGTGCTTGGGTATTTATATAGGGGAGGGGGGGGTTTTGCTTGGAGTAGGGGACAAGAATTAGACTAGGATTAGGAATCCTAGGAACAAAAAACGGAATAACGAAACGGGTCCAAATCCTACTAGGATTTGTAAAAGAAAAGGAAACCGGGGCGGCTCCCTGGCTCCCTGGCGCCGCGCGCTAGCGATGGCCTCGGCCTCCTGGCCGGCCGGCTGGCTTGGCGGCTTGGGCCTTTGGCCCAAGCCGCTGCGGCTCTTTTTTTTTTAAATCGGTTTCGCGCGCAGAAAAAATATCTAAACGAACTCCAAACTTAATGAAGTAGATTTTCCCCGACTCCTAAAAATGAGTCGAACAAAATGAACTTTTACTCGGGGCCTAAAATGCAATTTTTTTGAAAACACGCATTTTTACCTAAGGCAATAAACTCCGAGAAAATCCAAAATTTGGTTTATTTATTAAATCTTCATTTTTCCTAAATTTTTGGGGAAAGTCATATTATTCCCTCTCTTATTTTTGATATTGGAAAAATATTTGAAGATAAAATAAATAAATCCAATGATCCTCTTTTCATAGTTTTGAGAGAACTCAAATACGAAAATTTCGAAATCTCCAACTCTCTCCGAGGGTCCTTGAGTTGCGTGAAATTTCTAGGATCAACAAAATGCAAGAAAATATGATATGCTTGATGATCTAATGTATAACATTCCAAATTGAAAATTTGGGATGTTACAACCACTGCGACCTCACGGTCGAGTGAGCCCTGTCCGAGCGGACGCCTCATCCGAGTGCTTTCGTCCGTCCGAGTGAACCACAGCCGTCGCTGTGAAGGTGCGCTGCAGATGACGCAGCGACGCGATAGCATGCTGGAGCCGGGCGGCGGACGAAGAGGTCCACTTGGTGCACGGCTCGGTCAGTTACGGAGCAATAAGTCCATGTTAACTACTATCTCCGTTTCAGTTTACAAGTCATGTGCGTATATCTAGGTTGCCAATTTTATCATCCTAATATAAATTGTATATCACAAAAATTATATTTTTTAAAAGTAAAAACTCCGAAGTATGTTGGTAGATTTTTTGTAATATATGATTTGTATTAGGTTGGTCAAATTGACGACCTAAGGATACGCGCACGCCCTGTAAACTGAGAGAGAGGTAGTAGGCATAATTGTTTGGCTAGCCAACGCATGGAAGGAGTATCCCACGTCCAGACCATGCATGCAGAATCTGCATGTAAGAGACATTAATTAGCGCTAATTAAGGAAAAGGCGTTACCGTTCGTGCATTAAAGGAGTTCCCCCCGCGTCCAACGCATTGAAGGTGTTGCCCCAAGTCCAGAATCTGCATGCAAATGGCGTCCGTGCTAATTAAGCCGAAATTGAAGCATGGAAGGAGAGTTGTGGAGGCAGGCAGGAGTAGAGTTCTGCTGCGGTGGAAACGGCCGGTCTGGCCGGAACCAGACGGCGGCCGAGAGGTGGTGATGAGGAGGATGAGCAGCCCCGCAGTCCAGTCGCGGGCCGGCGCATCCAAGGGCGAGGCCGGCGCGAGCGCTGGTGGTTGCGTTTCACTGCTCGGGGAACCGGAGTTGGCACATGTCGGAGTCGTGCTTCGACGCGTGTGGAGCTGGGTCGAGTGCCGTCAGCTGGGCCTTGTTGCCCGAGGAGCCGGGTTGACCGGACCACCGGTCGACATGTTCAACCGGCCGGGGAATCAGGCCGAGCGTTTAGCGGCTGCGAGTGTGTGGGCGCTCGGCGACGGCATCATCGATGAGTACGCGAGATGATGACGGGCGGACGACGGCGCTTCATCGTCCGGGAGCCGAGTCACCAATCGGAAAAAAGGGAGACGTCCTTTGTATGAGCTCGTGTGCATACTGGAAAAGAACAAACCATAGTTAGATCATTGCAATGTTTGATGAGCAACTCCCTGATCCTTTTATTTGTACGAATGATGCGATAACCAGAGCTCTAGCGGCCAATTGCTCTGGTGCTGGTAGTTGATCCGCTGTTGAAGATTGAAGAAAAAACCATATGCACCCTGGTTCGATAGACGCCATGCCCCACGGTGGGCGCCAACTGTCGTGGGAACGACTCCGACAGTAAGAGAGAGGTAGGATAATGGAGCATGATCTATCGAGATGCATATGGGTGACACGGTGGTTTTAGCAAGTTCGGGCCTCTCACGGTGGAGATAACAACCCTACGTCTCGTGCTCCGGAGAGGCTTTGTTTTATCTGAGTATATATCCAGAGATTACAATGTGTGTGTGAGAGAGAGGAACGGATCCCCATGCCTGAGCTAAGTCCTGGAACTAATGGTGAAAAGGAGAGAGAGATGGAAGAAAAAGCCCCCTGAGTCTAGTGGTGGGGGTGGCTTATATAGAGTGTGCCACGCCCTCACCTCCTATGTTACAAAGTGGAGTATCAATGCCATAATACCTGGCCACTACAAAACCGTTATGCTGACTATTGGTCTTCGCATATCCGAGTGAGTTACCCGGCCGAGTGGAATGAGCTCATCGAGTGGAGTGCCGTGCTCCGAGTGGTTGTTGCCGTCCGAGTGACTTTCAAGTTGCGGTACATCTGGACGGCTATCTGGCCCAGGGGCCCAGTACAAAGTGTATGGTGTCCATGGGTAGGGTCTTTAGGTCAGGCCTGTTACCCTACCCCCAATACATGTCCTCGTCAATGACCCACTACCTATTGATGATAGCTTTCCCGATGAACAATTAGCTGTCATAAATGCTTCTCGTACTGCTCCTTGGTATGCTGATTATGCTAATTACATTGTTGCTAAATTCATACCACCTAGTTTTACATACCAGCAAAAGAAAAAGTTTTTCTATGATTTAAGACATTACTTCTGGGATGACCCACACCTTTATAAAGAAGGAGTAGATGGTGTTATTAAACGTTGTGTACCTGAGCATGAACAGGAACAGATCCTACGCAAGTGTCACTCCGAGGCATATGGAGGACAACACGCTGGAGATAGAACTGCTCATAAGGTATTGCAATCCGGTTTTTATTGGCCTAATCTCTTCAAAGATGCCCATAAGTTTGTCTTGTCTTGTGATGAATGTCAAAGAATTGGTAATATTAGTAGACGTCAAGCAATGCCTATGAACTATTCTCTTGTTATTGAGCCGGTTGATGTTTGGGGCTTTGATTATATGGGCCCTTTTCCGGCCTCTAATGGGTATACACATATTTTAGTTGTTGTTGATGTTGGAGATCATTGCAGAAAATAAAAAAATTCTACGCATCACCAAGATCAATCTATGGAGTCATCTAGCAACAAGAGAGAGATGAGTGCATCTACATACCCTTGTAGATCGCGAGCGGAAGCGTTTAAAAGAACGGGGTTGATGGAGTCGTACTCGTCGTGATCCAAATCACCGAAGATCCTAGCGCCGAACAGACGGCACCTCCGCGTTCAACACACATCACCTTGATCCAGCAAGGAGGAGGGAGAGGTTGAGGAAGAAAGCTCCAGCAGCAGCACGATGGCGTGGTGGTGATGGAGAGGCAGCACTCCGGCAGGGCTTCGCCAAGCTTCTGCGGAGGAGGAGAGGTGTTGGGGAGGGGAGGGGCTGCGCCTTGGAGGTGTGTCTGCAGCCCTCCCCTCGCCCCTCTATTTATAGGGGGAGGAGGAAGGGGGCCGGCACCCTCTAGATGAGATCTAGAGGGGGCGGCGGCCAAGGGGGGGGGACTTGCCCCCCAAGCAAGGGGGGCGCCCCCCTTAAGGTTTCCCCCCCCCCCAACCCTAGGCGCATGGGCCCAAGGGGGGGTGTGCCCAGCCCTCCACGGCCCATGAGGCCCTCCAGGAGAGGTGTCCCCTCCCAGTGGACCCCCGGAACCCTTCCGGTGGCCCCGGTACAATACCGGTATGCCCCCGAAACTTTCCGGTGACCGTATTACAACTTACCATATATAAATCTTCACCTCCGGACCATTCCAAACCTCCTCGTGACGTCTGCGATCTCATCCGGGACTCCGAACAATATTCGGTAATCACATACAAGTCTTCCTAATAACCCTAGCGTCACCGAACCTTAAGTGTGTAGACCCTACGGGTTCGGGAATCACGCAGACATGACCGAGACAGCTCTCCGGCCAATAACCAACAGCGGGATCTGGATACCCATGTTGGCTCCCACATGTTCCACGATGATCTCATCGGATGAACCACGATGTCGAGGATTCAAGTCACACTGTCTTGTACTACAAATTTTGTTTTTCAGCTAGATGTTAACTAATAAGTGCATAGGATTTAGGGTAGTTGATGAGTGTTATGCACATGCTCGCTTAATTTTTATACATGAAGACGTGTGCGCATGCAGTTTCCACTGGATCTTGTTAATCATTCAAGTTGAAGATGCTGAAGTTGAAGTTCTGGACTCGCTACTTAAACCACCCGAGCAGTATGAAATCGTAAAGGAGATACTCGACAGGCAATTTCAATCATTATCGAACTATATGTCGACCTATTTAGTTTGTCATTTCCTGAGATCAACTAATTAATAACTCCTTTATTCATTTTCTTTGCCGGCGGGCAGCGCTTGGAAAAAGTTCAGGAAAGAGGTTCCACGCGAATGGAAAGAAAAGCTGAATTGGCATCGACCCAAGGTATAATTAATTAAGTAGTACTAGCTAGCTACCATCTCTTTAATTGATTCTAGTTTCAATACTTATCATGTTTGATTAATTATTATCTGATTGAATTCTATTCTCGTGAAGTGCATGAAGCAGTTGCCGGGGAATGATCTATGTGCATACTACGTTTGTGAAAACATTTGCATGATGGAGTTCGAAAGGAGCAGATCTGATAGACAGCAATGGGTACGTTTGTCCAAGCACTATTCACAATTTTTACATCATTATTGATATATAATATATATATTATACACGACTAATACATGCATATTTGATCTCATTCTTTAAAGTTCCAGGACATGCGGGACAAGCTCCTACCATCGGATCGCGTACGAGCAATTCAACAAGAAATAACGTGTATAATATGTAGTAACATAAAATACCAGCAAATGAAAAAGAATTAAATGGAAAACACAAAACTAAAGGAAAAATAATTCATAAACCCAAAACACCCTAAACATTTAGTATCGGTTGGTGTTACCAACCGGTACTAAAGGTCTCCTAGCCCCCGGCGCGGCCTCATGCCACGTGGTGACCCTTTAGTTGCAGTTCGTGCTGAACCGGGACTAAAGGGGGGCCTTTAGTCCCCACCCGTTAGTGTCGGTTGCAGAACCGGCACTAAAGCTCCTTATGAACCGGTGCTATAGCCTGGTTCTGCACTAGTGATGGGACATCCAGCATCCCATGCATGTAGCATGCACCAAAGTAAAGTGTACAGTACAACTGAGACACATCACTGTCATACCACCTCAATAATAATGACCAATGAGCCATCAAATCACATAGACCCGACAGTAAGTTGGATGGATGAATCAACCATCACGCTTTGGCCGCTTCTCCCTTCAACGCATGCGCTAGTGAGAAGTCGCGTCCACTGTGCCCGAGCATGAATGCGGCACCAAATCTCTGGCGCAGAGCTGACCATTTTGGGTGGGAAGCATGCATGGGCAATGGAGGGGCCTTGGGTGGGCCAGGGTGGTTAGGAGCGGGCGTGGCAGCTAACCGTTTGAGTAATTTTGTAAACTACGAGATGGAGTACATTTCCCCACATCATCTGCCTCGGTTGATGAGATTGCAAATTTAAACCCCATAATCCCGAAAGGAGGGAGTAGTTAAATTTTTTGGTGAAACTTTGATAAAAAAAATATATGACGTGGCATAAAAACCTGGACGGAGGTAGTAGTACAAGATATGGTGGCACACTGACTTTGGCCGAATAAAATTATTATAAGAGAGCAAAGTGTACATACAAAGTAATTAAAATTGAATTTCACAAAAATATTTAAAATTGGAGGATGGTGCAGCCCACCTTTTTGATATTTTGAAGTTGTTATTCACTTCGGAGGATTGTGTACCACACACGAACAATAGTAAGTGCGACCGGGAGGCGTGCAGCGTTAATTGCGAGTTGACTCCTTCGAGCGTTAAATTTTCTTCACGTACTAGCATTGCCCTAGTATTTTTCTTCACTACATTATAAAGAGTTTTGTTTCATGCACAATTTAAAATGATTTTTATGGAGAGAAAAATAAAACCACTCCAACTATATACGCTGCAGCCTCAACGCTTGTTTTCTATGGTTTGCTCTCTTCACACTCTCTCTCCACTATATATATATATAACGCTGGAGCCTCAGCGCTTGTAATTTCTCTCTTTGCACTCTCTCACCCTCTCCAGATCTAAACAAGACCGTGTTGGCCTCTCGCTCTCTCTCTCTGCCCTCACTTCTGGTCAAAGAGCCGGCAAGATCCCATCCGGCAGAGAAGGGAAGGAGGCTTAACGTTGTTGTAATCGATGAGGGAGGGAATCCACTACCAGCGCCAATGTTCTCTTTCACCCAGCGGCGGCGGGGGAGGCCCTCCGACCCCTTCTTCCTCACTGTCATACATAGTATCGGCAGATCAGCCTCCGATCATCCACTGAGCCACACCCCAAGAACCTTAAGGTATAAGTTACTTAATCCACATGCATTGCTCTAACTGCTTGTTTTTTTTGCTTCTGTACTCGAATCTAGGTGTTGGATCAAATAGGAAAGTAGTGGGGAAAGTTGTATATCATGAATCTAGGACGTGGTTCAAAGAGGAAAGGAAGGGGGAAAGTAGTACATTTGAATGGTATATCAAAAGAAGTGTACCTATGAAATTAAATCGAACGAACAAATTTTGTATAAAATGGATATTTTATTTCCTTGCTGTCATAGCAAGGCAGTTGCCCCCGACCTCTCTCCCTCGAATCGCTCCCCCAACCTCTCTCCCCCGAGGCGGCGGTGCGGCGCCGCCCCCGAGGAGTCCCCATCCATACTGCCCTCAGCCCTCCCCCTGCATAGTATCATAAAATACCAGCAAATGAGAAAGAATTAAATGGAAAACACAAAACTAAAGGAAAAATAATTCATAAACCCAAAACCCCCTAAACATTTAGTATCAGTTGGTGTTACCAACCGGTACTAAAGGTCTCCTAGCCCCCGACGCGGCCTCATGCCACGTGGTGACCCTTCTAGTGGCGGTTCGTGCTGAACCGGAACTAAAGGGGGGCCTTTAGTCCCCACCCGTTAGTGTCGGTTACAGAACCAGCACTAAAGCTCCTTATGAACCGGTGCTATAGCCCGGTTCTACACTAGTGATGGGACATCCAGCATCCCATGTGTGTCATGCACCAAAGTAAAGTGTACAATACAACTGAGACTCAGCACTGTCATACCACCTCAATAATAATGACCAATGATCCATCAAATCACATAGACCCGACAGTAAGTTGGATAGATGAATCAACCATGACGCTTCAGCCGCTTCTCCCTTCAACGCATGCGCTAGTGAGAAGTTGCGTCCACTGTGCCCGAGCATGAATGCGGCACCAAATCTCTGGCGCAGAGCTGACCGTTTTGGGTTGGAAGCGTGCATGGGCAATGGAGGGGCCTTTGGTGGGCCAGGGTGGTCAGGAGCGGGCGTGGCAGCGACCGTTTGAGTAATTTTGTAAACTACGAGATGGAGTACATTTCCCCACATCATCTGCCTCGGTTGATGAGATTTCAAATTTAAGCCCCATAAACTCGAAAGGAGGGAGTAGTTAAAAATTTTGGTCAAACTTTGATAAAAATTATATGACGTGGCATAAAAACCTGGACAGAGGTAGTAGTACGAGATACGGTAGCACACTGAGTTTGGCCAAATGAAATTATTATAAGAGAGCAAAGTGTACATACAAAGTAATTAAAATTGAATTTCATGAAAATATTTAAAATTGGAGGATGGTGCAGCCCACCTTTTTTATATTTTGACCTTGTGTGGTCCAGCTGTTATTCACTTCGGAGGGTTGTGTACCACACATGAACGGTAGTAAGTGCGACCGGGAGGCGTGCAGCGTTAATTGCGAGTTGACTCCTTCGAGCGTTAAATTTTCTTCACATACTAGCATTGCCCTAGTGTTTTTCTTCACTACATTATAAAGAGTTTTGGTTCGTGCACAATTTAAAACAATTTTTATGGAGAGAAAAATAAAACCACTCCAACTCTATACGCTGCAGCCTCGACGCTTGTTTTTTAGGGTTTGCTCTCTTCACACTCTCTCTACACTATATATATAACGCTGGAGCCTCAGCGCTTGTAGTTTCTCTCTTTGCACTCTCTCACCCTCTCCAGATCTAAACAAGACCGTGTTGGCCTCTCGCTCTCTCTCTCTCCCCCCTCACTTCTGGTCAAAGAGCCGGCAAGATCCCGTCCGGTGGACAAGGGAAGGAGGCTTAACATTGTTGTAGTCGATGAGGGAGGGAGTCCACTACCAGCGCCAATGTTCTCTTTCACCCAGCAGCGGCGCGGTAGGCCCTCCGACCCATTCTTCCTCACTGTCATACATAGTATCGGCAGATCAGCCTCCGGTCATCCACTGAGCCACACCCCAAGAACCTTAAGGTATAAGTTACTTAATCCACATGCATTGCTCTAACTGCTTGTTTTTTTTTTGCTTCTATACTCGAATCTAGGTGTTGGATCAAATAGGAAAGTAGTGGGGAAAGTTGTATATCATGAATCTAGGACGTGGTTCAAAGAGGAAAGGAAGGGGGAAAGTAGTACATTTGAATGGTATATCAAAAGAAGTGTACCTATGAAATTAAATCGAACGAACAAATTTTGTATAAAATGGATATTTTATTTCCTTGTTGTCATAGCAAGGCAGTTTCCCCCGACCTCTCTCCCTCGAATCGCTCCCCCAACCTCTCTCCCCTGAGGCGGCGGCGCGGCGGCGCCCCCGAGGAGTCCCCGTCCATACAACCCTCAGCCCTCCCCCTCCATCGCCTCCCACTACCACCGCCGTCGTTGAGGAGGCTGCGGGGTGAAGCCCCTGTGGTGCGGCGGCGGCGGTGCAGTCCTTGGCCGGTGGTAACGCGTGGGGCCGGGCAGCAGCGTCCATCTCCCTCCTCCTCCAATGGCAGTGCGCAGCGGGTTGGCGGTGGCCAGAAGATCTCTAGCGATCGTTGGCGGATGAGATTTTGGCTGGGATGAGATCTGATCTGGGCCAGAGGGGTTTAGATCGAGATCCACTGCGGATGCGCCTCATCTCGACAACGGCAAGAGGAGATCCCCCTGGGTAATCTTCACGGCACGAGGACGTCCGAGTCTCTTGGCCCGGGCATGGTGGCGGTGGCAGCCTTCTCCACCAAAGGCGGTTGGCCAGGCTGGTAGTGACGGATCTTGGATGCCACTATTAGCACCGGCGGCGAGTTGTTGATACATAGTCGCCGGTGAAAACCGAGGCGACTCCGGTCATGGTGGGCGATGGCGGCGTCTACGTCGTTATCTTGATGAAGGCATCGTCAAGCAACTATCGCCAACTTGCTCGTGCCGCTCCGGGAGAAATCCTAAGATCACCGGATCGGACGATGGCGGCGCTATGGTGTCGTGATCCCTCTTGGGGCATCGTTTGTGGAGCGGCGCTAGATGGAAGAGGCGTGAGGTGGTGTGGTGTGCCTTCTCTCGCGTCGACGACGGCGGGTCTCGGCGGCATGGAGCAGCGGGGTCTCGGGGCTGGACGTGGCGTGATGGCCTTGCGCAGGACGGTGACGCTGTCCGGTGCCATGGTGGCGTCGACAGCTGACCTGGCAAGGTCTTTGCGTCAGTACCTGTTCTGAAGATGGTTAGGTGGATGACGGCGGCGGTAGCCTCGATGAGTGCACCGGACCGTTGTGTGACCCATTCCCAGCATGTGGCTGGGATGGGGCATCTGGCATTAGATGTTAGGTTTTGGTGCGATGTATGTTTGGTATTAGGCTCGGACATTCGGCACCCCTGCATCAAGGGGATAGGAGTAGCGACAGGTATCGCCTAGATAGTGGCTTCAGGCTTACTAATGTAATGCTTTGTAAGGTCTCTCAGAATAATTAATAAAACGGCTACATGCATCGCCCAGATGCAGTGGCCGGGGGCAATCCTCCTTTTCTAAAAATAAAAAAAAAATAGCAAGGCAGTTCATTCGAATACAAATGTACACAACTGAAAACATGATTTTTCCTTATTCAAACTAACTTCAATACCAGATTCATAGATTGGCCGGTTTTTTAATGGGAAATGGTTGATGGTCACATACATGTGAAACTAATAATACTAGATATAGTGCACTTGAAAATCTTAAGCAATATACTTATATTGGCTGTCCTTAGAAACATCTGGATTCTGAATAATGTAATTTAATTAGACTCTATGGTGAGAAGGCACTTGAAAAGAAACATTTGGATCTGGAATGATGTAATTTAACGGTGTGGTAAGAAGTCTGGTTTTGTTAGAAAAGGAGGTTGAAACATTTGCCCTATTCATCATTGTGATACAAACAACCATTTTTTATTAAAGTTGATGCATGACAGCGAGGTCAAAGTCATCAACAAACAGAGTATGTAACATGGACAACTATGGAAGAACTATTACATGATATGAATTTAAGAGCCAGACTTCTTTCGCAACATTTTTAAGAAGGGAAACACGCCCTCAAGCCATCGTCGTGTCCGTCTGAACCATAACATGGTTGAGAAGTCTGACGGGCGTAGGTTCCATTTGATATCTGCATCAGTTCATTTGATCGTCCTTGGGTCGAAGTCGAATGTGATAGCCCTGCGGGAACATAACATCCGTGCTTCGGAATTCGTCAGTTCCTTTCATTTCTTCCCATCTGCTCAGGAAGTTAAAATTACATATTGGATATCAACAAGCAGTGTGCACGGTGCAATGAAAGCAACAATCTTTCAGGTGCGAAAAGCACACACCTATACTCCGTCACCAAAATATGGAGGGTAAGTGTTACAAACAGCTTGACAAAATCTGCCGCAGGACAAACCCTGATTCCTGCCCCAAATGGCAAGAAATTCTTCAGCATTGCACTGCGCTTTGACTCATCCTGTGTTTTCAGATTTGTCAAAAAATTTATACACACAATACTATATTAGTTCCAACAGAATCTTTCAGGTAGAAAAATGGGAATATAAATTGAAAGAATACAGCCATTTCAATGTCCTCACTAACCATCCACCTCCATGGGTTAAATTTGAGTGGATCTTCGAACAATTCTTCGTTCAAATGAACTGCCATGGGGTTGACTATGACCTGCCATCCGGCTGGAATTGTATAGCCTGCAGGAAGAACGAATCAACAGTTCAACACATTGCTAATTGCTATATAACTCTACTGCTTTGTTAGCTAACCAAACAGATTACTATAATTACAATAATGTTTCTGAGTGTTCACCGTTGACTTGTACATCCGTAAGAGTTTTCCTAAATACTCCAACTACGGCATTGCTTATTCGAATAATCTCATTGGTCACCTTCAGTCGAAAAGGAAAATCTTGTCAGAATAGAAACCTGTACCAGTGAAGAGTCCAGTTGTCATGCGTGCAGACTTAAACCTGAACTGAGGGAGTAGAGTACTACTGATGAATCCAGTTGTAATCAATGATTTTGATTTATTTATTTTACCTGATTAGTGAATGTCAATGACTTGTACTCCTCCCAGGTGAGCCCGGAGCACCCACCCTTTCGATCCTTGAGCATAGTTCGGTTCTCCTTCTGTGTAAAGTCCAAGTTTTCAGGATGTTAATTCTTTTGTATGTTTTCAGGATCTCGCTACTTCTGTCGTTGGTCTACAAGCATTAGTATTGATAGTACGAGTACTATATACATACTCTCTCCGTTTCCTAATAATACTCCATCTGTTCTTAAATATAAGTCTTTTTTAGATATTTCAATATGAACTACATACGAATTAAAACAAGTGAATCTACACTTTAAAATATGTCTATATACATCTGTATGTAGTTCATAATGAAATCTCTAAAAAGACTTATATTTAGGAACGAAGGGAGTATAAGACTTGTAGCTATTTTAAGATATTGACTAGATACATATTAAAATAAGTGAACATACATACTAAAATGTGTCTACATACATAGAATCAAAAAATATATATTAAGGAATGGAGGGAGAACCTCCAGGGACCGGAGAACGTCTGGGTTGTCATGGAGTGACTTGAATGCTACAGCGATTGTTCCTGATAGCGTGAAGACGCTGGAGAACAACAACATCGAGACCATATCAATAGCAAAATCCTCACTTATTAATGGCTCTTCACCCTGCAGTTCCTCGACAATTACGTCAAGGAGGTCGCCATGTTTCTTCCCTGGTGTACCTAACCTCTCTGCCAACGTATCCCGCACTGTCTTCTGCACATTTTTCCTGGCCTGCACGCGCAAGCATATCAGCTCTTAAACTTTTTTTTCTTTTCGAAACGGATATTAGCTCTTAACTGAAGGCTACTAGTTGGGTCATTTTATACATGCCCCTGCATTATGGGAGCATTTTAAATTTTCATAACGAAGCCTGATTTTCATAACGAAGGGACACAGTGGTGTATATGACAGGCAAACTTCTATACTTGAGCTCTCTATTTTTGCGAATGAGAATGATATACGCCGGTTCTTGATCATGCAAACAAACAACAAGTTAATTTGTATACCTGCATGCATCAATAAAACGTTGTCCCAGGGAAATATATCGGGAAGGAGATAAACCCTGAGAAAAGCGCATCGAACTTGTTCCTCAGTTTCCCCGACTTGGTGGAAGAATCGAAACCAAGGCACTTCCTCGTCACCAGCTCAAAGAGAATCTGCAGACACAGCAGATATATATAGCATTTGTATACCGTCACCACACCATGCAGGAAACAGCAGCGAGTAGGAGAATGGCATCAAAACCAAGCACAAGACGCTTACGTCGGGCGCATCACCGCGCACGTCCACACTCGGCTTGGTCGCCCACGCGGCAAGGCACTCCCTCACGGCGCCCTCCATCTCTGGGAGGAGCACCTCTTTGAGATTCTGGAGGCCGAACAGCGTGAAGGCGCATCTACGGACGAACTTGTGGATTGTGCCATGGGCGGCTTCGATGCTCTTCTCACCGAATATTTTGGTCACTGCCCAGGGGTACCCCATACTGAACAAGGTCTCCTCGTGCTGAAACACAAACCGATTGACCTCCGCAGTGGCGGAGCCAGCGTATGAGCGTTGGGTTCAGCTGAACCCAACGACTTTGCCTGGCTAGGGGTATAGTACATGTATAGTATGTGCATGAACCCAATACAAAATCAGGGCTGAACCCATCAACTTGGAATGAAACGCTCGGTGAGAAGCCCAAAAGCCCACAATGTAAATTCTCAGTCCCAGCCTGACAGGCCTGTTCGTTTGTGGCTTCATGTCGCTGTTCTATTTCTGTATGGGCAGCCACCGGCCGCACGACCTTTTGCGTTTTTTTTTCGCTTCCTCCAATCTCAGATCTATTCTCTCGTTCGCCTCGATTCTCCAGCAACAAAGATGAGCCGACAAGGACAGGTCGGCAGCAGGAAGGCTCCCTAGCCAAATTTGAGGTTGCCGTTCATCACATCTCCTCTCTATTGTATATATCATGGTTGGTAGCCCATAGTTTTCCAGTTACTTATTCGGTGATTCCATGTACTTTTATTGATCTAGGCTGTCAAATTTTATTTCCTCAAAAAAAATCATCATCAGATTTAGATAATGATGTTAGCACTTTAAGATCAACCATTAGACGTTGTCAAAGTGCATCAAAATTCTCCATGGGTAGTCTTCTGAAGCCTTTCCATTTAAAGATAAAATAATTTGAGTGAATTGCCTTATGATTCGGGGATCAGAAGATAATTTAGAAGTACACAAGAAGTCGAGGAAGTAAGATGAGATTAGGTGCACATATTTAACAAAGTGACCTTAGAGCAACTCTAGCAGACCCCGCATCCCGCCGACACGCATAACTCGTTTGCAGTTCGCGCAAAATCATTTTTGTGGGCCAGCGCGGGCTGGCACAGATACAGACCCCGTATAATGGACCCGTAAAAAGCATATTCGCGAAATATACTTTTTTACGGGTCGGCTTCTGCGGGTTCTGCTCTGGCGCAGCTCGTCCCGGCCCGTAAAACTTAGATTAATCTAGCATAATGCTTTTATTTGCTTTCGCAACAACATTAGATACAAAATGTATCACCAAATCTTGGCTAGAATAGCAAAACCAAAGAAAACAAGGACCACAAGTATGCATTTCAGAAGATTTCCAACTTCCATAACTGCTCCCACTAGTTGAAGCAATATCTTCTCCATGCACTCATTGTTGATCTGTGGATTCTTGATCTTGCTTTGTTCATTCTTGATGCTTTCTTCATTCTTCATCTTTGGTTTCAAAGAAGTAGACGTTGCTTCCCCTCTAGTTGCACATGCAGCCGCATCATTGCCTTCGATTGTACCAAAGACCACTCCATCGTCTGGGGGCAGCAACCGGCGGCCGGAAAAAGCCAAATCCGGCGGCCCGCGATGAAGCGCCACAGATATGCAAATCCGGCGGCCCGCCAACGCAGGGGGAAAGGGAAGGGAGGCCTCGTGCGTCTGGAGGCCTTCCGGCGTGCTCCTGCCAGCTGCTGTCACCGGAATCTTGGGCGGCGGCCGGCGGCGGCGCAAGGGGGGAGGAGGGGTGGTTGGAGGGAGAAAGCGCGGGATGAAATGTCCCCCCACCAACCGCTTCCGCTTATATGCAGGGCACCGCAGCCGCGCGGGGGGGGGGGGGAGGACCTATGTTTTCCCGGGTTGGCATCGGGATTTTGCCGCGCCCCCTAATTTTTTTTGCGGGCCGGGGCGGGATGCGGGGTCTGATCGGACTGCTTTTTCGGCCCCGGCCCACATTTTGGCGGTTATTTTACGGGTCGGGGCGGGATGCGGGGTCTGCTAGAGTTGCTCTTACATGCCACCACTTAATTATGTCTATCCACACATGGATATTGTAGGTATGAACAGAGATTTAATCTAGGATAGTTTAACGAAGGTAATTCCCAATTATTTTACAAAGGGGACTTCATCATGACTTTATATTGCCTACTATTTATGTTTTCTTATGAGTTAAAGATGTTGCCTAATGAGTATGTAGAAATTTTGAATTATATTACTGCACAAATCAGAGGTAATATATTCAGTTTGTTGATCGATGAGTTTACCGATGTGTCTGGCAAAGAGCAAATGACAATTCTTTCGAAATACTTTAGCAATCTAGGATTTATCATACTCTTAAAATATTATTCAATAATATTTGATTAAGCATAAAACAAGTCAGAGGACAATACTATGATGGGGCAAGCAACATGTGTGCCCAAGGACAATAGTGTGATGGGGAAAGCAACATGCATGGTGTGTTCAATTGAAAGCAAATATTTTGCAATATTATTCACTTTATTATGTGCATTAGTTTGCTCAACAACCCTCCCTTTCATTCAATGTCATCCAACTGGTATGTCTCACACTCTTTCAGTTTTTAATGCAATACAATATGTGATAAGTGATGTCATATTTCTATTATGTATGTTGTGTTTTAGTGCCAAACACTTCTTGTAAGATGGTATAGATTTGAAGTTATAATTAATTTATCGGTACAAATCCTTATAACAAGTCAATGACTGAACCCAATGGCAAAATTTTCTGGCTCCGCCCCTGGACCTCCGCGTCGGTGGAAATAACCGCAGGCTGCCCAAGCAAGCTTGTCTTGAATACCGGGCCGTACCTGCGCAAACAGTAACCAGAGGTGTTTTCTCACACGCTGAGCACTACTGTTACTGTGTGCTAGAACCAGATCTCGCACGTTTATTTGCAAAAGATAAAATGACAACAAATACTAGTACTATACAACGTCTCCATTCATTCAAGAGGTACCTTTTCATCCTTTGTTTGTAGAAGTCTGGGATGTCCAGGGAAGAGCTTGCCTTGAGGAAGTCCAAGGTCTCACCAATAATAGGGAATCCCATGGAGCCAGGAGGAAGAACACCGTTGCAAACCGGGTTAATCCATTTGTATACCCAGTGTACTAGCCATCCAATCACAAGTGTAACTCCACACAGAGCTACGTATTGAGCAACAGGAATGTCCATCTCCAAGTGCATCTAGTAAGGAAATGAGGGGTGTAGTTAGTTGTGTGCGAATTGTAGAGGTCTTTACATGCTTATATATACTACAACTGTTATGATGATTCTTAGGTGTCTTTTGACTTCTATTTCTTTCAGCTAGCTGGCATCTATATATCCATACCCAACTTGGTTAGCACGGGGCAGATAAATTAAGTGGGGTACATAGAGTAACCACACCATGTGAAAGGTGATCTACTTAATTAACTGGAGTACAGGTAAGCATATGTTAGGGATAGCCAAATCACATGATGCTGATAAATCACACCATGTGAAAGGTGATCAATTAGTATCGGCAAGCATCTCTTAGGGATAGCCAAATCACATCTTCCTGATATTAGTCGTGTATATGGTACGATTTGTATAGCTGTTACTGCCTTGATCCTAGGGATCTTGTTATTTAATTATTGTGCATGGTATGTAACCTACAAAGACTTCTACTCGGACCTTATTGGCTCTACAAAATCTACTGCTTGGCGCTTTAACATCCCGGACCTCTACCCGGACCACGCCCCTTTTTTGCAACAAGAGATATATGATGCCTTTCTTCACATGAACCCGAACCCTAGCACTGGGCCTGGCGGATTTGGTCCTTGCTTCTACAGAAAATTTTGCACTCCCTAAGGTTATTATCTTCCCCTTCTTCTCCCGGGACGAACACGAGGCAAAGTCGTTTTTCCGTGGGTCGAGGGGTTTGCGGAGTGGAACGACACTTACAGAAGCCGTGCGAGAAAGAAGAAGTGGGATGCTAACTGGCTTCAAAAGTTAGAATCAAAAACGCGGATTGGAACGTGTTTTATTGCGGAATGGGGAGCAGCTGGACACAGTTAGCGAGCAAAGGGTGTCTCAATGGCAGGAGCAAGCAGATATAGCATTGGGTAGTGTCGTACCATCTATGCCGAAAAGCAGCATGGGTTCCACGGGGGTCTCGACCGACGATGCACTGCTGGCTTGCTACCCCGTGGATGATATTAGGTACACATGAAACTGAAGAACATATCCATGAAGGTGGCGGACAGCTTTGCTTTACCGAATGAGCCCGATGCAACCATCCATGGCAATCCAATTCCAACTGGCTATGCTCGTGTTGGGGTGGATAAAGTTACATCGGGATATGACTCACTAGAGCTTGACTTTCCTGGAGGTCAAGGGGAGCAGACATTGGGAGAAGCCATACGTGCTCTCATTGTATGGAGAAAGGAATGCATCATCTTTCCAAACTCGGCGCCAAGGCCACCGACTCCTCCTCCAAGTCCGTCGCGTCAGCCGACTCCACCCCACCTCAAGACGGAGCGCACCGCGAGTCCGCCATATCGATCTCCACCGCGCCAGCCGACTCCACCCCACCCCGAGACGGAGCTCAGTGCGAGTCCGCTATATCGATCTCTGCTGCGCCAGCGGACTCCAAAGCGGAAGAGAGCACCAAATAAGAAACCTAAGCCTCCTGCCAAAAAGAAGTTGGCTGATGAGATGACCGAGGAGGAAATCAGAGCCAAAGTGGATTCTGAAGTGAAGGCACATTTTGGACCGAAACTGCCCCCGCTGCCACAGGAGAAAATACCTCTGAAAATCGTACAACGCTTTCAGCATCGGCTAGAGCGACCCCCCGTGCCAAGGCCACTAGATGACTGTGAACACTCTATTGGCAAGTCATATCATGCAAAGAAACATCAGCAGTCAAGCCTTACAGGTAGTAATAAAAGCATGAAAATTGTTCCCCAGCTCGAAGAACAGGCAATGCAATTAATCCCCCCGCTCAAGGTGAGTACCGATAAGGCGGCAACCGACGCTCTTGCTAAAGAATTAGGTCTCAGTGTTGAGTAACTCCTAGGCATCGAGGACTGTCCCCATGGCTACAGAATTTGCAAGGGAGTATGTCCCCGGGAACCCTCTGGTCAGGCCTGAGCAGGTCCCGCTTTTATCAACACAAATATGCAAATTGCATGACTGGTACCTGAGAGAAGTAAAGATGGGGCGACAGATGCTCATGGTGAAAGTCCAGAAAGAGCAATACTTCCATGCAAATGGGATATGAATTGAGTTTTTGTAAATTATTCACTTATTCAATCAAAACACACTCGACAAAACTATCGTAAGCTGCTATTGTTTGTAAGTGATTTCTTTATGTAGTTTAAGTCTCTAGCTCAGCTCGTTCATTGCCTGTAATTATCCTCAGTATATTCTTTTGTGTACTATTATGCAGAATGAAGATTTTTGAATGCAAAAGAAATGGAGTCTATGACATTGGGTTTATTGACCCAAATACCGTTAATGAAATTATGTTAAGAAACCACATCGAAGACTCAGAGAATAACTTGCTAATGTTTTTGAAGGAACTATATACTAGAACGGAAATACTATTTCCTTACAACTTCAAGTGAGTGTTACTGTCTTGTACTATAAATTCCATTTTATTTACTCGATGTTAAGTTTAGTTGATGAGTTATGCATGCCCGCTTATATAAATGTGTGCGCAGTTACCACTAGATTGTGACACCCCAAAAATTTGGCCTTGTTTTATTAAGTTAAAATTTTGCCAGGATTTAAAACTTTGGATTTCTGAGCTCCATTTTGATTTTTGACTCATTTCCTTCCCTGTTATGATGAGTTTTTCCCAAAAAGAAAACTTTTCAAAAATGTTATTGGACTTGTTTAACCTCTCAAGAAAAACTTTCCTTTTATCAGTATAACTAATTAATTAAAATAATTGCTTGATCCTTACTTTCTTGAAAATAGTTTTTCAAGGTTAAATGGCCATATTTGAACTACAACCATTTGATAGATTCACCTAAAATTTCCACAAAAATTTGGAGATGTCTTGTGATGTTTTTAAATCACTTTTATGCAAAAATATATTTCATTCATGAAATATTTTGAACCCTGCTCTCAATTTTTCTTCTCTGGTCCAGAGTGCATTTTGCACTGCAACCTATTTAAATACTTCTTTAAAACTTCTACCAAAATTAAGGGAGGTCTGTAGGAGCCTATTATTCCTCTTTGTGCAAAAACCTATTTATGTTCTTTGAAAAATTTGAGTGAATCAACCTCATTTCTATTCTGGACCAACTTGATTATTTGTGCAGCAACCATGTTTTTGCTTGCTCTTTAGCCCTTGATCATTTCTCCTACTTGTAGTCCTCCATGTTAAACCCTTAAGTCCAGGAGCATGCACCATTTAGATCATTTTTGGTTCATGGAATAATGTCATATATCTCCTGTCCAGAAATGTAGTTTTTCAAAACTTGCACTAGCAAGTCTCCCCTTTTGTCCAAATAACCACACCACCCCCTCTTTCATCCACAGAGACACTGATCTGGAGATTTTGGCCACTCCAAGAAATGCCTAAGTGCCCTTGGCATTTTGTCAAACACCTGATGTGCATGGCCAGTTTTGACATGATTTTGTCTTTGCATTATGACCTTGCACCTTGGATCATACCAGCTTGTCCAATGGTTTTGCCTTAGACTATAACCCCACCCTGCTAAATCCCAGCTCCAACCAAGCGCTCTGGAGTGTCATGGCATTTCGTCGAGCACATTCAGTGCGTGCACTGGACGCGCCCAGAGCACGCGTATTGCAGCCACGCGGCCGAGCCGACACGCTGGCCCCCACGGCTTTGGCCTGCTCTGCAGAACCTTGCCGCGCACTCCCTTTCTCTCCGCTACGCGCCAAGCAGCCCCCGCCGCGCCCGGCAGGCCAAGCGCTAGCCGCTGCCGCCGCCTGACAGCCCTGCGCAGTTCAGCGCCGCCCAAGCCTCGCCCGCTCGCCACATGGCCTTGGAGCAGTGCGAGCTCATCCGCAAGCGTGTCTGCTAGCCCTCGTCGCCGCCACGTCGCCCTAGCTACAGAACGTCGGTTCGCCGGAGAGCTTATCCCCGGCCGCCGCGGAACCGCCTTGCCACGCTATAAAAGGGAAGCCCCGAGCGTCTCCAAGCCCTCAGGTAGCCTCATGCCGTCTCACTAGCGCCCCCATCGCCACCAATTGGAAGGGAGCAGGTCTTCTTCAACCTCTCCGGTCAGTTCGGCCACCGCCGCCTCCCGGCTCCATTCGGCGCAACCAGAGCTTCCCCCTCTCCGTTCTCTTCACCAGGAACCATCTCATCCTCCCGTGAACTCGTTCCCCTGCTTGATTTTGATCGGGAGCCGTCGCCACCACAAACTCACTTTGTCACCGAAGCTCCCCTCCGCCGCGGAGCTCGCCGCCGGCGATTTACTCCTTCCCCAGCAACCCCTCGACCACCGGGAGAACCGCCCCAGCCATGCGGATCCATCCCTACCCTCTGGAGCCCGCAAGGAGCAGCCAAACGCCGGCGACGATCGCCGGAGCCCCGCTCCGCTCGGACAGAGGAGGGAGACGACGCGCGGCGACTGGTCAAACATGACCAGTGGGCCAGGCGGGCCCACTGTCAGCGACACCACACGCTGACCACGTCGGTTAAGTGAAGGCGTATTAACCCCAGTACGCTTACCCCGCTCCGAAAACGTATTCCCTTCCGAAACGTTTTCTTTTCTGTTTTATTTTAAAAACAGATTTTGACCAGAACTTTGACTGGCTATAACTTTTTAAATATAAGTCCAAATGAATTAATTCTTTTTCCTACCTTCTTCAAATTTGATCTAGTTTTTTTTAAGATTTATTTGAAAAATTTTAAAACAACTTTTTGGTTCTGTTTTTGAAATATGTGTTAATTCAAATATATTTTCAAATAGGATTTTGGGGAAAGAGAAGAAAGCTTTCAAAAGTTTGGAGAGCACCCTGCCTTTCCACACATTGAAGGCAAGCATTCTGAACCCCGGCACAATAATTTTGGAGTGATCATTGATGCATTTATAACACCACCGCATTTCGAAGGACTTGTTATTTCATGTGATATGATCATATGCATGGATACATGTTGTTGATTTCCTTGCTGTTGGTAATGGACACACTTGTGATGATAATCACCCTCATGAGCTTTACATGCATACCGGCAGGAAACCGGGAAAACCTCTGCCTTGGGTAGGTATGAGTTTGTCGCCGGTCTCCGTCGGGACGGTTATGTCTGGTATGGCATGGTAAGGTGATATGAGAGGTGACTCTGTTGGATGAAATATATTTGTTATACTAATCATGCAGGGAATACTTGGACCTCCTGAGTCGATCGTAGATCGAGTCTTGTTCCAGTAACCCCCATACTTGTTTCGTACTACCACTCGTCTCTACAGCAAGTAGAGCACGGTTCAGTAAGTTGTCAACCTCTTTCTAGCACACACCGTACAGAGAGGCCATGGTGGAAGATACCGGTTGTAGCTGGTAGGCAGGCCACCTGGTCCGGGGGCATGGGTGTTTCCGGTTGGGACCGAGAGGGGAGGCCACCCCTTAGAGCGCGCGATATAAATTTGATCCCATGCTACGCGAGGTTGTAGCCTCCCCACTTAGAGTTTGCTTAACAGGTGTCGTGGGTGATTCCAGACACGTGTGTGATAAGCTGGTGTGTGCAAGTTAGGTGTGTTTTCAACAAAAAGACCGTAAACAGAATTAGTCCTGCTGGACTAAAGAAATCCGTTACTCGTGGGTAAAAAGTACACCCTCTGCAGAGAATAAACCTATTCGAATAGCCGTGTCCATGGTTAAGGATTACAGTCTGGGATGGGTCAGGTGTCGGTCTTAGCGTCGGTCTTCGGAGGTGAAACGGTTAACCAGAAATGGAATTACTACTCGTGACTTGTGATATCTATGATGATCATTATTATTGTTGACTAACCCGTGATATTATTGTTATTACCGAATCTCTCTGGGATGGTTCTACCTCCAGGATATTCATTATGATTGTTTCTTTTAAAAGCCCTTTATGTGGCGTCGCTCAGACGCCCGACTGTGGCATTTCTTTTAAAGCCCTTTATGTGGCGTCGCTCAGACGCCCGACTGTGGCATTTCTTTTTAAGCCCTTTATGTGGCGTCGCTCAGACGCCCGACTATGGCATTTCTTTTAAAGCCCTTTATATGGCGTCGCTCAGACGCCCGACTGTGGCATTTCTTTTTAAGCCCTTTATGTGGCGTCGCTCAGACACCCGACTGTGGCATTGCTTGATATTTATTTCATAAATTTCTTTTATACTATCAGGTTATTGCAATTTTATAAATAGCTTGCTTGCACGCATCCGAGAGTTACTTACCTTTTATGGCCGACGTCATGAGCATAAATTATTTTTCAGCACATCATTGTTATATTATACCTGGGTTCATAATGTTTGCGAGTACATTCAAAGTACTCACTGGCTTGTCCCTGGCTATTGTCTTGGCCAGATTTTCTTGCTCGGAGAGGAGCGACGCGATGCCAGCCCCGGAACCCACGCAATGGAGATAGCAGCCTCGCGAAGATAGGAGTTAACCTGGTCAGCTGTTCCTGTGGGAATTGGAGTCCCATAGACACTGAAGTTTCACAACCCGCTTCCGCCATCAACCACTAGAAACCATTTGTTGTACCCACAGGCCAGATTGGTCTTGTAATACATATTTTTGTATTTGCTTGGATTTTCTGTATCAAGTTAGAGCCTCATCAGCTAACAGTAATCCTGGGGCTGATGAGCACGACGGTCTTTTCTGGAAAGTTATTACCCGGAAAACCGGTCGTGACATAGATCCTCTTAATCAATAGAATTGATGAGGGAACTATTGAAACACTAGACTCACTGTAACGTCCCAAGACCGATGCGCTAGATGTCTTCCAGTTATTCACCGTCGTTGCCATGTCATTCGCTTGCGTGTTGCACTTTGCCATGTCATCATGTGCATTTTCTTCTGCATGTTTTCAAAACTTGCATCCGTCCATAGTTACCGGCTCCTCCCCGTTCCTTCTATTGTCCGTTCTGAGTCCAACTACACCCGCACGCACCCACGGCACCTTCAAAATATTATTTTATAAGTGGGATAAAAATGTTGTTGGAATCGGTTGAAAGTTGGTGTGCGGTCTTGTTATAGGGTAGGTAGACCGCCTGCCAAATTTCGTCGCATTCGGAGTCCGTTTGATAGCCCAACCGTCAACCATAGCGGCACTGTTGCCGGTTAATTCGTCGGAAGTTTCGATCTCCGAAAACAGTCGCCGGGCCTCTCTCTCTCTCTTCTCTCCTGCAGCCCACGGCCTCTACACAGCCACTAAACCAGTCCACTAAGCCAGCCTAAACCCCCCTCCGACCAATGTCGTTGGATCGTCATCAAAGGGTCTGAAACCCCTCAAAACTCCCCTAACCCTAGCATCCC
This sequence comes from Triticum aestivum, assembly GCF_018294505.1. Lineage (NCBI taxonomy): Eukaryota > Viridiplantae > Streptophyta > Magnoliopsida > Poales > Poaceae > Triticum > Triticum aestivum. Next base: position 696,800,742 of record NC_057807.1, read on the forward strand.
TGCCTATAAAAGGACGGCCTAGCCCTCCTATTTTGGAAACCCTAGCCTTCCTCATTTTCCGCGCCAGGCAAACCCACTGCCACCACTTGTATCCTCCTCCAGCCTCCCACCATCGCACCGGCTGCCAGGCCCATGCAAGGCCCGCCCAGCCCTAAACTGCGTTGCCGCCCGCACGAGTCCTCGCCGTGCCACGGGCGCCCGCTCGCCGCCTTAACCCGACCCCGTCGGCCTCACCCTCCTCCTCTCTGCCCGTAGACCTCCTCGTCCATGGAGCTCGGCCCGCCGCCCGTGGTCGTCGCCGCCACCGGGAACATGACTGTCCTGGCCGGATCCGACCGCCCTGACCTCCTCCTCGTCGGATCTGGCAGATCCCGGCCCTCCTCGTCGCATCTGAATCGCCACTGCCTCGCCCTGCACCGTCGGGTCGCCGCCTCGGTCTCCCCTGCTGGCGACCTGCCCCGAACCGGCCCTGAATCACTGGACCGGACGTTCAGGCGAACCGGCCCCGGTCCACCCGGTCCGCGCCGACCGCCCCGCGAACCGCCGTCTAAACCACCCCGCTCCGTCCCACGGGCCCTCTGGTGAGCTCACCCCCGCTAAGTCTCGCCCGTGCGCAGATTTGTTAAATTGCACTCGCTCTATTTCCCGAAAACGACCAAGTCCCTGATTCCTATCATCATGTGTGCATGTTTGCGATGCCATAACTTTTTGCATGTTTTTCCGATTGGAGTGTATATTATGTCAAAATGTTGTACTCTCTGTGCTCTATATGATGGTGGTTGTTGCATTCATGATAGGGTTCATATTCATGTCATAATCTTCATTGCAAAAGTGCATGGTGTTGTTAACTGCTAAAAATTGTTATAATTTGCCTTTTTGTTATTTTCATGTGATTTAATGCATACATCATACTAGCATCTTGTCAACATATGTTTGATGCATTTTTATGTCCTCTTGCTTGAAGTATTTATTTCATGCCATGATATGTCCTGATGTGAGTACCATGAGCTTGCTAAGTGGCCTACTCACTATTTGTTGTTTTCGGAGACTCGGTAAATTCTGTGGTCTAAAACTGTTATATTATGATGCCATGTTTGCTTGATGCTACCATCCAATCTATGCATATTTTGGAGATGTTCGGTAATCGTGTTTTGAAGACCATGCTATGCTCCATCTATCCATGCCCTTGTTTGCATTTATAGCCTAATGTTGCTTGTTCTTTTAATGCTCTCAAATTGCTTAAAATATAATTGTCAGTCTGTTAATAGCATGTTCCATTTTGTAAAGTTAATTGTAATTAATCTATGCATCTTATAAATTGTGCCCTTGGTTTAACTGGAAGTATGGCATGCCTACTACATGCTGATGACTGATCCGTCCATTTTGCATCATGCTTTTATATTGATATTTATTGCATTATGGGCTGTTATTACATGAAATATCACAATACTTATGCCTATTCTCTCTTATTTTACAAGGTTTACATGAAGAGGGAGAATGCCGGCATTTCGGATTCTGGGCTGGAAAAGGAGCAAATATTAGAGACCTATTCTGCACACCTCCAAAAGTCCTGAAACTCCATGAAAGTCATTTTTTGAATTAATAAAAAATACTGGCAAAAGAATCAGCGTCAGGGGGGCCACACCCTGTCCACGAGGGTGGGGGCGCCCCACCCTCCCCTAGGGCGCGCCCCCTGCCTCGTGGGCCCCCTGACAGCCCTCCGGTGGCCATCTTCTGCTATATGAAGTCTTTTACCCTGGAAAAAATCATAAGCAAGCTTACAGGACGAGACTCCGCTGCCACGAGGCGGAACCTTGGCGGAACCAATCTAGGGCTCCAGCGGAGCTGTTCTACCGGGGAAACTTCCCTCCGGGAGGGGGAAATCATCACCATCGTCATCACCAACAATACTCTCATCGGGAGGGGGTCAATCTCCATCAACATCTTCACCAGCACCATCTCCTCTCAAACCCTAGTTAATCTCTTGTATCCAATCTTTGTACCAAAACCTCAGATTGGTACCTGTGGGTTGCTAGTACTGTTGATTACTCCTTGTAGTTGATGCTAGTTGGTTTATTTGGTGCAAGATCATATGTTCAGATCCTTAATGCATATTAATACCCCTCTGATTATGAACTTGAATATGATTTGTGAGTAGTTACGTTTGTTCCTGAGGACATGGGAGAAGTCTTGCTATAAGTAGTCATGTGAATTTGGTATTCATTCGATATTTTGATGAGATGTATGTTGTCTCTCCTCTAGTGGTGTTATGTGAACGTTGACTACATGACACTTCACCATTATTTGGGCCTAGAGGAAGGTATTGGGAAGTAATAAGTAGATGATGGGTTGCTAGAGTGAAGAAGCTTAAACCCTAGTTTATGCGTTGCTTCGTAAGGGGCTGATTTGGATCCACATGTTTCATGCTATGGTTAGGTTTACCTTAATACTTCTTTTGTAGTTGTGGATGCTTGCAATAGGGGTTAATCATAAGTGGGATGCTTGTCCAAGAAAGGGCAGTACCCAAGCACTGGTCCACCCACATACCAAATTATCAAAGTAATGAACGTGAATCATATGAGCGTGATGAAAACTAGCTTCACGATAATTCCCATGTGTCCTCGGGAGCGCTTTTCTCATATAAGAACGTGTACAGGCTTGTCCTTTGCTACAAAAAGGATTGGGACATCTTGATGCACCTTATTTACTTTCATTGCTTGTTACCCATTACAAATTATCTTATCACAAAACTATCTGTTACCTACAATTCCAGTGCTTGCAGAGAATACCTTACTGAAAACCGCTTGTCATTTCCTTCTGCTCCTCGTTGGGTTTGACACTCTTACTTATCGAAAGGACTACGATAGATCCCCTACACTTGTGGGTCATCAAGACTCTTTTCTGGCGCTGTTGCCGAGGAGTGATGCGCCTTTGGTAAGTGGAACTTGGTAAGGAAACATTTATATAGTGTGCTGAAATTTACTGCCACTTGTTACTATCGAAACTAATCCTTTGAGGGGCTTGTTCGAGGTATCTTCACCCCGACCAGTAGAGCAAAGAGTTGCTCCTCAACCTACTGAACCTACTGAAAATGTTTACTTTGAAATTCCTTCGGGTATGGTAGAGAAACTACTAGATAATCCTTTTACAGGAGATGGAACATTACATCCCGACTTGCACCTAATCTATGTAGATAAAGTTTGTGGATTATTTAAGCTTGCAGGTATGCCTAAGGATGTTATTAAGAAGAAGGTTTTCCCTTTATCTTTGAAGGGGGATGCATTGACATGGTATAGGCTATGTGATGATATGGGATCCTGGGACTATAGACAATTGAAATTGGAAGTTCACCAGAAGTTTTATCCTATGCATCTTGTTCATTGTGATCGTAATTATATATATATAATTTTTGGCCTCGCGAAGGAGAAAGCATCGCTCAAGCTTGGGGGAGGCTTATGTCAATGTTATATTCATGCCCCAATCATGAGCTCTCAAGAGAAATGATTATTCTAAAAATTTATGCTCGGCTTTCTGTCAACAATCGCACCATGCTCGATACTTCTTGTGTTGGGTCTTTTATGATGAAGACTATTGAATTCAAGTGGGATTTATTGGAAATAATTAAACGCAACTCTGAAGATTGGGATTCCGACGATGGTAAGGAGTCAGGTATGACACCTATGTTTGATTGTGTTAAATCTTTTATGGATACCAATGTCTTCCGTGAGTTTAGCACTAAATATGGACTTGACTCTGAGATAGTAGCTTCTTTCTGTGAATCATTTGCTACTCATGTTGATCTCCCTAAGGAGAAGTGGTTTAAATATAATCCTCCCACTGAAGTAAAAGTAGTTGCACCTATTACAGTTGAAGAAAAGACTATCACTTATAATGATCCTATTGTTCCTTCCACTTATACTGAGAAACCACATTTCCCTGTTAGGATAAAGGATCATGCTAAAGCTTCAACTATGGTTCGTAAGAGTAATACTAGAACATACACACCACCTAAGCAAATTAAAGTTGAACCTAGTATTGCTATGGTTAAACATCTCTTGGCTGATAATATTGATGGGCATGTTATTTATTTCTTTGATGAAGCTGCTAGAATTGCTAGACCCGATGCTAAGAAACATAGACCTGTAGTAGGCATGCCTGTTATTTCTATTAAAATAGGAGATCATTGTTATCATGGCTTATGTCATATGGGTTCTAGTGCCAGTGCAATACCTTATTCCTTATATGAAGAAATTATGCATGATATTGCACCTGCTGAGGTAGAAGGAATTGATGTTACAATTAAGCTTGCCAATAGAGATACTATTTCACCAATTGGGATTGTTACAGATGTTGAATTCTTGTGTGGGAAAGTTAAATATCCTGCCGATTTTCTTGTTCTTGGTTCCCGACAAGATGACTTTTGTCCCATCATATTTGGTAGACCCTTCTTGAATAATGTTAATGCTAAGATTGATTGTGAAAAATATGTTGTTACTATTGGTTTAGGGGATATGTGTCATGAGTTTAACTTTGCTAAGTTTCGTAGACAACCCCATGATAAAGAATTGCCTAGTAAGGATAAAATTATTGGTCTTGCTTCTATTGTCGTGCCTCCTACTGATCCCTTAGAACAATATTTTCTAGACCATGAAAATGATATGTTTATGAATGAAAGAAGGGAGATAGATGAAGTATTCTTTAAACAGGGTCCTATTTTGAAACACAACTTACCTGTTGAAATCCTAGGGGATCCTTCACCACCCAAGGGTGATCCCGTGTTTGAGCTTAAACCACTACCTGATACTCTTAAATATGCTTATCTCGATGAAAAGAAGATATATCCTGTTATTATTAGTGCTAACCTTTCAGAGCAGGAAGAGGAAAGATTATTGAAAACTCTAAAGAAGCATCGTGCTGCTATTGGATATACTCTTGATGATCTTAAGGGCATTAGTCCCACTCTATGCCAACACAAAATAAAATTGGAAGACGACGCCAAACCAGTTATTGATCACCAACGACGGTTAAATCCTAAGATGAAGGAAGTGGTAAGAAAGGAAATACTAAAGCTCCTAGAGGTGGGTATAATTTATCCCGTTGTTGATAGCCAATAGGTAAGTCATGTTCATTGTGTCCCTAAGAAGGGAGGTATTACTGTCGTTCCTAATGATAAAGATGAGTTGATTCCGCAAAGAATTATTACAGGTTATAGGATGGTATTGATTTCCGCAAATTAAATAAAGCTACTAAAAAAGATCATTAACCTTTACCTTTTATTGATCAAATGCTAGAAAGACTATCCAAACATACACATTTTTGCTTTCTAGATGGTTACTCTGGTTTCTCTCAAATACCTGTGTCAGCTGAGGATCAAGAAAAGACCACTTTTACTTGCCCTTTCGGTACTTTTGCTTATAGATGTATGCCTTTTGGTTTATTTAATGCACCTGCTACCTTTCAAAGATGCATGATGGCTATATTCTCTGACTTTTGTGAAAAGATTTATGAGGTATTCATGGATGATGTCTCTGTTTATGGATCCTCTTTTGATGATTGCTTGGGCAACCTTGAACGAGTTTTGCAGAGATGCGAAAATACTAGTCTTGTTTTGAATTGGGAGAAGTGTCACTTTATGGTTAATGAAGGCATTGTCTTGGGGCATAAAAGTTTTGAAAGAGGTAATGAAGTTGATAAAGCTAAAGTTGATGTAATTGAAAAGATGTCATGTCCCAAGGACATCAAAGGTATAAGAAGTTTCTTTGGTCATGCCAGTTTTTAGGAGGTTCATTAAGGACTTCTATAAAATTTCTAGGCCTCTGACTAATCTATTACAAAAGGATATTCCTTTTGTCTTCGATGATGATTGTGTAGAAGCATTTGAAATACTTAAGAAAGCTTTGATTTCTGCACCTATTGTTCAGCCACCTGATTGGAATTTACCCTTTGAAATTATGTGTGATGCTAGTGATTATGCTGTAGGTGTTGTTCTAGGACAAAGAGTTGATAAGAAATTAAATGTTATTCAATATGCTAGTAAAACTCTAGACACTACCCAGAGAAATTATGCTACTACTGAAAAAGAATTTTTAGCAGTTGTATTTGCTTGTGATAAGTTCAGACCTTATATTGTTGATTCTAAAGTAACTATTCACACTGATCATGCTGCTATTAAATATCTTATGGAAAATAAAGATGCTAAACCTAGACTTATTAGATGGATTCTCTTGCTACAAGAATTTGATTTACATACTATTGATAGAAAGGGAGCTAAGAACCCCGTTGCAGACAACTTGTCTTGGTTAGAGAATGTTCTTGATGACCCACTACCTATTGATGATAGCTTTCCCGATGAACAATTAGCTGTCATAAATGCTTCTCGTACTGCTCCTTGGTATGCTGATTATGCTAATTACATTGTTGCTAAATTCATACCACCTAGTTTTACATACCAGCAAAAGAAAAAGTTTTTCTATGATTTAAGACATTACCTCTGGGATGACCCACACCTTTATAAAGGAGTAGATGGTGTTATTAGACATTGTGTACCTGAGCATGAACAGGAACAGATCCTACACAAGTGTCACTCCGAGGCATATGGAGGACACCACGCTGGAGATAGAACTGCGCATAAGGTATTGCAATCCGGTTTTTATTGGCCTACTCTCTTCAAAGATGCCCGTAAGTTTGTCTTGTCTTGTGATGAATGTCAAAGAATTGGTAATATTAGTAGACGTCAAGAAATGCCTATGAACTATTCTCTTGTTATTGAGCCATTTGATGTTTGGGGCTTTGATTATATGGGACCTTTTCCTGCCTCTAATGGGTATACACATATTTTAGTTGTTGTTGATGTTGGAGATCGTTGCAGAAAATAAAAAAATTCTACGCATCACCAAGATCAATCTATGGAGTCATCTAGCAACGAGAGAGAGATGAGTGCATCTACATACCCTTGTAGATCGCGAGCGGAAGCGTTTAAGAGAACGGGGTTGATGGAGTCGTACTCGTCGTGATCCAAATCATCGAAGATCCTAGCGCCGAACAGACGGCACCTCCGCGTTCAACACACATACGGAGCAAAGATGTCTCCCGCGCCTTGATCCAGCAAGGAGGAGGGAGAGGTTGAGGAAGAAAGCTCCAGCAGCAGCACGACGGCGTGGTGGTGATGGAGAGGCAGCACTCCGGCAGGGCTTCGCCAAGCTTCTGCGGAGGAGGAGAGGTGTTGGGGAGGGGAGAGGCTGCGCCTTGGAGGTGTGTCTGCAGCCCTCCCCTCGCCCCTCTATTTATAGTGGGGGGAGGAAGGGGGCATGCCCCCTCTAGATGAGATCTAGAGGGGGGCGGCCAAGGGGGGGGGGGACTTGCCCCCCAAGCAAGGGGGGCGCCCCCCTTAAGGTCCCCCCCAACCCTAGGCGCATGGGCCCAAGGGGGGATGCGTCCAGCCCTCTAAGGGCTGGTTCCCTTCCCTCCACGGCACATGAGGCCCTCCAGGAGAGGTGTCCCCTCCCGGTGGACCCCCGGAACCCTTCCGGTGGCCCCGGTACAATACCGGTATGCCCCCAAAACTTTCCGGTGACCGTATAACAACTTCCCATATATAAATCTTCACCTCCAGACCATTCCAAAACTCCTTGTGACGTCCGCGGTCTCATCCGGGACTCCGAACAACATTCAGTAATCACATACAAGTCTTCCTAATAACCCTAGCGTCACCGAACCTTAAGTGTGTAGACCCTACGGGTTCGGGAATCACGCAGACATGACCGAGACAGCTCTCCGGCCAATAACCAACAGCGGGATCTGGATACCCATGTTGGCTCCCACATGTTCCACGATGATCTCATCGGATGAACCACGATGTCGAGGATTCAAGTAATCCTGTATACAATTCCCTTTGTCAAACGGTACGTTACTTGCCCGAGATTCGATCGTCGGTATCCCAATACCTCATTCAATCTCGTTACCGGAAAGTCACTTTACTCGTTACGTAATTCATGATCCCGTGACCAACCACTCCGTCATACTGAGATCAATGCCTTCTTTAAGTGCCTTACCGGAGTCAAAGTTAGTTCCAGTTACTGTGGCAAGATAAGCAGATATCTAGACACGGAAAATAAAAGGTTTAGTGGGATGAAGTCTCATGACTGTCATGTGATGATGACACAGATACTACCTGTTGCCCTTAGAGGGATAATGGACAAGCACGTCTGTGACACGCTTATTGGTCTCTGCAACTTTTTCGATGTCATCTCTCGAAAGTCGATCAGTGTGAAGCAGCTCCGAAGGCTACAGGAAGAGATCGTTGTGATACTGAATGAGCTTGAGATGTACTTCCCGCCCGCGTTCTTTGACGTGATGGTGCATGTGTGTGTCCATATTGTGGATGACATAATAAACCTAGGGCCGTCATTCCTGCACAACATGATGCCGTTTGAAAGGATGAATGGGATCATCAAAGGATCCGTTCGTAACATGTCCCGTCCGGATGGAAGCATCGTCTAGGGCTATTTGACAAAAGAGTGCATCTCTTTCTGTGAGAATTTTCTATATGGCGCAGACCAGTCGCCTGGTGTTAGTATTGGTTTCCCCATTAACAAGCACGATGGGAGGCTCGAAGGAGATGGTCACTGCAACGGTCGCAGGGAACTGCACGTGGCATACTCAGATCGACGCAGCAACTTTGACAGAGCAAACTTGGTAGTGCTACAACACCTAGACGAGGTAGATCCTTTCATGGCACTGCACAAAGAAATTATCGCAAAGAAGTATCGTGACCGGGGGGTATGCAGGACGAACGCCGAAGTTACTAGAGAGCACAACTCCACTTTCCTGCATTGGTTCAAAGAGCATATTATTGCTAATCCCCTGGAGGAGGGCTCTAAGGACGGATTGCTCATATACGCCTTAGCACGTGGCCCCTCGCCCAACCTCGTAACCTATCAGACATATGATATCAACGGATACAAGTTCTACACGGAGGCCAAAGATATGGACAGTGATTATCAGAACTCAGGGGGGACGATGGAATGCATGACCGGCAGCGACAACGACGCAACTGAATGATTTTATGGAAGGATCGAGGAGATCTGGGAGCTTGACTACTCTGGACTGCACAACATGACGATGTTCCGTGTCAGATGGGCAAAGAATGTCGAAAGAGAAAACCGGATTTTCACTACCATGAGTATACCCGACGCCAAGAGCGCTACCGTGAAAAAAAAAAAAAAAAACGAGCCATGGGTACACGCTAAGCACGTGACACAATGCTTCTTCATAACCGACCCATGCAATCCCAGTCGTGTTGTCTTGAGGAGAGGCAAAAGGAACATCATTGGAATGGATGGAGTCGCCAACGATGAAGACTATGATCAGTACGGCAACCCAATGAGGGAAGATGACGATGATGATGAAGTATACGTCAAAAGAAGAATCAATACTACATTACCTAAGAAAAATCATACTCCATGGAAAAGGCAAAGTCACAATGAGGGGCTCAATTATTCTTCGACGAACAAGAAGGGAAAGAAGCTGACTCAAAAACGAAAACGTCAGCGCTGAGGAACCGTATGTTATCGGTCAAATGTTGTAATATATATATATATATATATATATATATATATTACATCATTTGACCGATAACATACGGAGGGAAGGCGATATATATATGTTCCTATTTTGTATACACACTTAGCCATTATTATGCATGGGTCCAATGATGTAATATATATGTTCCTATTTTGCATACATATTTAACCGTCAGATGATGCAGTATATATCGCCCTCCCTTCGTTCACTGCTCTCTGGAAATAAAGTGGGAGAAAATAAAGGAAAAGAAAAAGGAAAACTGGAAGTAGTAGCAGCTACTGAAGGTAGTAGTAGCGCGTTTCGTATAAACTGCTACATCTACTGAAGGTAGTAGCATCGCTTTTCGTATAAACCACTGCAGCTACTGAAGGTAGTAGTAGCGCGTTTCGTACAAATCGCTACAGCTACTGAAGGTAGTAGCAGCGCATTTCGGCCAAACGCGCTGCGGCTACGTCCACTTAACCCAAAATTCTCACTATCCCTGCTTCATCCCGCCTTTTTCCCCCCAAATCCCCACTCTCTCTTCCCCCGTCGCTCGCCCCCGACCCCGGCGCCGGCGCTCGCCCCCGACCCCACCCTCGCCCCCGACCCCGACCCCGGCACTCGCCCTCGACCCGGCCCTCGCCCCCGACCCTGGCGCCGGCGCTCGCCCCCGACCCCGGCGCGCTCGCCCCCGACCCGTCGGCCCTCGCCTCCCTCCTCTGCTTCCTCCCCTCCCAACCTCGGTCGTCGTCGGGCCTGCCTCCTCGCCCCTGCACCCTCTGTAAACCTTCCCTCCCACTCTCTCTCTCTGCTAGGGTTCTTTGGTTAATTTACTTAGGTTTTAGTTAGGGTAGTATGTTAATTAGGTTATCTATTTAGTTATTAATTTAGCTAGGTTTCAAAATTAGCTGAATTTATATGCAAATTTGAACTGGACATGTGATATGTGGATATGTCATGTTTGGAAAATGATCCGAGTGGCCTATGTTACGCCGGAATGTTGATTCATTTCCGTTCCGGTGAATTTCAGGCGCTCGATATGTCCATTTTTTAGCAAAGGTCATGCCGAAATTTCCCGTGAATAAAGGCATGATTTGTGCTACATAGTTGGCATATCAAGTGCTCGCACATAGATTTCTTTTTATGTCATTATGAGGGTGAACAAGAGTACCTCAACTATTTGACTGCTAAGCAAGGTTTGCAGGTCGGCCCATATGGGATAAGGAGGACGCGGAACGTGAAGCCGCGGGTCTCCCAGACCCCTTCGCGAAGCTCACCAACCCCTTGGAGCGTGACTTCATCAGGGCCCACTACAAGTGGGACAAGGAGAAAAAGGTTTTTTACATGGACAAGATCACGAGGAAAATGATTAGACTACTGGAGAAGCAACACCGGCTTGCAGCCGAAAGCCCTACTTCTTCGATGAGGCCCAAGTGGGACACCCCTCTCAACCAGGCCTTGAACGAACTTAAGGGACTCCCTTTGGGCCAGCGGCCGCAATATGGTCGTGTGCACGGCGCTGGAGACGGCGCCACGTGGAAGGTGTTTTACGACGAGGGCCCGGAGGCCAAGAAGCAGAAAAAGAAGTTTAGTCAGGCGGACATCGACACGAAGGTGAAGCTTGCGGTCGAGAAAAAAGCAGCTGAGGATGCGAAAAAAGCAGCCGAGGACAAATATGAGTTGCTACAGCAGTTAGTCAATGCAGCTGTAACTGCCTGCAGAAATGATTTTGCTACTAACTTGGTTCCAGTTATCATCAACTGGACGAAGGAAAATCCAGACAAGACGGTACATGATTTCCCGTTGCCCAGTTTTGTCGGGAGCAACTCGATGAACAACAACACCATCGCACCATCACTTGCTCACGCAACCGGGCCTCCTCTCGCAGCCGCTCCCGCTCATAGCAGCCCGTCCTCAGTCTCAGGCATGCTAGGTGGGCCTTCGTCTTTGGCTGAGCTCGATGCCGTCACGGTAATTACATGTCGCACCAACATATATATATATATATATATATATATATATACGGTAATTGCCTTTGGCTCCTAGGTGCATATGCACCCATTGTCGAAATCCAAATTCCGAGAAGTTAAAAAATTCGAAACAAAAACCCCGCGTGTATATCCGGACATTTTATGTGCGTTCACAAGGTTTCAGTGAAAAACGACGCTTTTTGTGGCTTGTGTAAAAAAGATAAAGAAATGCCTCGTGAATAGTTAGAATGAAGCATCAGAAATTGTCTTTTTTACACAAGCCACAAAAAACGTCGTTTTTCACCGAAACCTTGTGAACGCACATAAAATGTCCGGATATACACGCGGGATTTTTGTTTCGAATTTTTCAACTTCTAGGAATTTGGATTTCGACAATGGGTGCATATGCACCTAGGAGCCAAAACGCCACTCTATATATATATATATATATATAATATTCCATTTTTGTTGCCTTTCGGTTGTTTTAGCCCACAGACATATGTGTTTGCAGGAGAAAGAAACCCCGTGCACCATACTCTACTTGATCAAAGGGGAGAAGGTGGACGTGGGAAAGGGAATGATAATGGACCCCTCGCAACCCACGTTCCACAACCAGCCGATCCCCGCTGGGCACTTCAGGGTTAGCTTGACCAGTGTGAAATCGGGGCATGAGGATTTGCCTCCTCCAGTACAGCATGTGGGAGCGGATGACGAGACCCCGCCGCGGATTGGAAGCTGCAAGGGTTGGGTGCTACTATGGCCGAAGAATCTTATTCGTCTGGAGCCGGCCGAGAGCACACCAATAACCACACATCAACAAGCATGTGCGGAGACCACCACCCCGCCTACACAATTACCAGCTCCTGTAGTGCCGGGTGAGAGCGGCGGACGGCATGATGAAGGGGGTGCAATAGTACTGGCTGATGTAATTTCTCCTGTAGAACAGAGAATGGATGATGATAAGGAGGTCGACCCTATGGATTACATCAATACAAACGTGTATGACTGTGACATAGATATGATGAGTCAACCATATGACGAATCGGGCTATCAGCTTGCTAATGAGGATATGGATGATATGCCCGGGCAGGGTCGTAGCAGGGATTGCAAAAAGTCTCTCTTCATGAAATCCTCACAGGACACACCTGAAGATGCCACCTCAACACAGGCTCAACTAGTCGGGCACGAGGGTCATACAATACTTAGCCTGGGAACACTGGGGCAGGGGTTAAGGAAGGGTCTAGAAGGTGTGCCCAAGAAAAAGGAGAGGAAGAGATCGGGGAAGATAACTGCCTCCAAACAAGCCAGAGCACATAGCAGCCAACGATGCATTCTGAAGAGCGTGTACCCGTGAAAGGTGCGGTCATGTTCCATTTCACGGGCAAGCCGATGCTACCGCCGAAACCGCTGGAGGCACTATCAGGGGATCTCGGGAGACTACACGACCATGTGCTTTCGACTGAGAAAAGCCTACTAGCCTCAAAGGATCCAGGATATCCGACATACGCGGCTCGTGTGCCTGAGGGGAAGTGCTACGTCGAGACATGGCCCGCGGAGGTGTTCTTCCTGCGGTTTGACCATATCTTTGAGATGTTTCTAACAAGGCGGCTCGATTTTACAATCGTCCGCCTTTTTGCGCTACATATGAGCTCCGTCATGAAGAGTGAAGAAGTCTCGCAAATCTGTGTGGCGGATCCGTACTACATGCACGAGTCTTTCTTGAGTCTCGGCGACTTTGAGCTGAAACTGCTAGGGAGTACCTCCAAAACTTCATGGTACAGAATAAGGACCGAGAAATTGTCCTCGTGCCTTATCATCCAAAGTAAGTCAGTTCCGGACAACCCTTTCGTACATTTCAATCATTCCTTCTCTCTCATATGGGGAATAATTTGAGGTGTCTTTTCCCCGCAGCAACGGGCGTGCCGTCCTTATCGTTCTTTACCCGCAAGTCTCCCACGCCATGTATTTTGACCCTTCTAGAGACTACAAGATAAAAGACTACACCCACATAATGAATATTCTAGATGATGCTCTCCAAGGCTTTAGCTTTAGAGGTGGCGACGTGCAGAGCAGGAAACAAAGGAACAAGAAGATGGGTTTCGCCCATAAAACTAACTTCTCCTGCATCCATGTCCCAAAACAAAGCAAGAAGGATGGATTCTACATCGTCCATCTCATGATTCAGTTCAACACGGATCACCAAAAGCTTCGCATGAGAAGCAGAAATGATGATCATATCCACAAGTGGCTAGAATTTCATGGAGAAGCGGATTATAAACTTAGAGATGACTTCTTTCGCATCCAAAGCGACATTGCAATGATCGTCATGAAAGAAGTCGTCGATGAGAAGGGGATGTTCCACCACGGCCCTATATCGCGAGCTGACGTCCGAACTCGCATAGGCATGCAACGTCTAGACCTCACGTCGTTCAAGAAGCTAGGGTTCATCCTCGATGATATGGAAGGATGGAACTTCTAGTGATTTATGATGATGATGATGATGATGATGATATGTGTTGGTTGAACTTGTATACTTTTTGTAGCGATGAAACTTTGTGATGTCCACGGTCCCTGCCGAACTTGCGTAACGCTACTTTGTTAGTTTGCGTACGATGACCTGTGTACCTCTAGTTAATTAATTTGCGTACTGTATGTTGCATCTAGTTGCTAACCCTTTCTTTTTCGGTGTTGCTCTAGTATATTTTGTTGCATATATATGATTGTACATCCTCTTCATGAACATGCATCTCTAACAGGTACCTAGTTTCTTGATGGCGAGATGGAATTGCTATGTCGTGTACAAAGGGAAGGTTCCGGGGGTGTACAACGAGTGGCATGAGTGTCAGGCGCAAGTGAATGGGTTCACGGGCGCCAGCCATAAGGCTTCAAAAGCAGACAAGAAGGAGAAGCTAGTTACTTGAGGTTCACGCTAGCGCGACAGAGGACTCGTAACTGCCACCTCATGTACTGCATAGTTCCGCTCTCACTCATAGTGATAGCTCTTCTTGCGTATACCTTTGTTTAGATGGATGAAGTTGTTGTAGTTGCAGGTATTCGAGACTTGCATGTATCGCTATTTTCGAGATGATGACAAGATATCACTTTGTGTTGGATGATGATTATGATGAGACTATTTGTATGTATATGCTACGATTACATCTGTGGTCTCGCAGGCATTTGTATGTGTATCATGATGAGATTTCTATGTGCTAAAGATTCTTCTATAAAGCCTGTTCAAATACAAAACAAATATGACGGAAAAAAAACTACTTAAATTAGCAGTAGCGAGTGTATAAAAGTTAGTAGCGCGTCCAGGAAAAGCGCGCTAGAGCTACTAGCAGTAGCGAGCTTCCGCTAACCGCGCTGCTGCTACACTTGTGTAGCAGTAGCGCCGGTGAGCACACGCTACTGCTATGTGTTAGCTGTAGCGCCTTATTAGTAGCGCCGCTACCCGCGCTACTCGTACACCTAAAACCCGCGCTGCTGCTAGCCTTTTCCCTAGTAGTGTATGGCTAATGGTTTAGCAAAGAAGTAAAGTAATTACATGGCGTTATTCAGTGACACGCAGGTCATACAATAAATAAAGACAACTCCTATGGCTCCTGCCGGTTGTCATACTCATCGACATGCAAGTCGTGATTCCTATTACAAGAACATGATCAATCTCATACATCACATATATTTCATTCATCACATCCTTCTGGCCATATCACATCACAAGGCATATGCTGCAAAAACAAGTTAGACGTCCTCTAATTGTTGTTGCAAGTTTTTACGTGGCTGCTATAGGGTTCTAGCAAGTATGTTTCTTACCTACGCCAAAAACACAACGTGATATGCCAATTTATATTTACCCTTCATAAGTTCCCTTTTCATCGAATCCGATCCGACTAAGGTGGGAGAGACAGACACCTGCTAGCCACCTTATGCAACTAGTGCATGTCAGTCGGTGGAACCTGTCTCACGTAAGTGTACGTGTAAGGTCGGCCTGGGCCGTTTCATCCCACGATACCACCGAAACAAGATAAGACTAGTAGTGGCAAGTAAATTGACAAAATCTACACCCACAACAAAATTTTGTTCTACTCGTGCATAGAAACTACGCATAGACCTAGCTCTGATACCACTGTTGGAAATCGTTGCAGAAAATAAAAAATTTCTACGCATCACCAAGATCAATCTATGGAGTCATCTAGCAACAAGAGAGAGAGATGATTGCATATACATACCCTTGTAGATCGCGAGCGGAAGTGTTCAAGAGAACGGGGTTGATGGAGTCGTACTCGTTGTGATCCAAATCACCGAAGATCCTAGCGCCGAACGGACGGCACCTCCGCATTCAACACACGTACGGAGCGGAGACGTCTCCCGCGCCTTGATCCAGCAAGGAGGAGGGAGAGGTTGAGGAAGAAAGCTCCAGCAGCAGCACGACGACGTGGTGGTGATGGAGAGGCGGCACTCCGGCAGGGCTTCGCCAAGCTTCTACGGAGGAGGAGAGGTGTTGGGGAGGGGAGGGGCTGCGCCTTGGAGGTGTGTCTGCAGCCCTCCCCTCGCCCCTCTATTTATAGGGGGAGGAAGGGGGCCGGCCCCCTCTAGATGAGATCTAGAGGGGGGCGGCGGCCAAGGGGAGACTTGCCCCCCAAGCAAGGGGGTGCCCCCCTTAGGGTCCCCCCCTCCCCAACCCTAGGCGCATGGTCCCAAGGGGGGATGCGCCCAGTCCTCTAAGGGCTGGTTCCCTTCCCTCCATGGCCCACGAGGCCCTCCAGGAGAGGTGGCCCCTCCCGGTGGACCCCCGAAACCCTTCCGGTGGCCTCGGTACAATACCGGTATGCCCCCGAAACTTTCCGGTGACCGTATTAGAACTTCCCATATATAAATCTTCACCTCTGGACCATTCCAGAACTCCTCGTGACGTCCGGGATCTCATCCGGGACTCCAAACAACATTCGGTAATCACATACAAGTCTTCCTAATAACCCTAGCGTCACCGAACCTTAAGTGTGTAGACCCTACGGGTTCCGGAATCACGCAGACATGACCGAGACAGCTCTCCGGCCAATAACCAACAGCGGGATCTGGATACCCATGTTGGCTCCCACATGTTCCATGATGATCTCATCAGATGAACCACGATGTCGAGGATTCAAGTAATCCCGTATGCAATTCCCTTTGTCAAACGGTATGTTACTTGCCCGAGATTCGATCGTCGGCATCCCAATACCTCGTTCAATCTCGTTACCGGCAACTCACTTTACTCGTTACATAATGCATGATCCCTTGACCAACCACTTGGTCACATTGAGCTCATTATGATGATGCATTACCGAGTGGGCCCAGAGATACCTCTCCGTCATAAGGAGTGACAAATCACAGTCTCGATTCGTGTCAACCCAACAGACACTTTCGGAGATACCTGTAGTGTACCTTTATAGTCACCCAGTTACGTTGTGACGTTTGGTACACCCAAAGCACTCCTACGGTATCCGGGAGTTACACAATCTCATGGTCTAAGAAATTGATACTTGACATTAAAAAAACTTTAGCAAACGAACTACACGATCTTGTGCTATGCTTAGGATTGAGTCTTGTCCATCACATCATTCTCCTAATGATGTGATCCTGTTATCAATGACATCCAATGTCCATAGTCAGGAAACCATGACTATCTGTTGATCAACGAGCTAGTCAACTAGAGGCTCACTAGGGACATGTTGTGGTCTATGTATTCACACATGTATCATTGTTTTCGGTTAATACAATTATAGCATGAACAATAGACAATTATCATGAACAAGGAAATATAATAATAATCATTTTATTATTGCCTCTAGGGCATATTTCCAACAGTTGATTACGTTACTAAGTGGGTAGAAGCTATTCCAACTAGTAGTGCTGATCAAAACACCTCTATTAAGATGCTTAAAGAGGTTATTTTTTCGAGGTTTGGAGTCCCTAGATACTTAATGACTGATGGTGGTTCACATTTTATTCATTGTGCTTTTCGTAAAATGCTTGCTAAGTATGATGTTAATCATAGAATTGCATCTCCTTATCACCCACAGTCTAGTGGCCAAGTAGAGCTGAGTAACAAAGAGCTTAAATTAATTTTGCAAAAGACTGTTAATAGATCTAGAAAGAATTGGTCCAAGAAACTTGATGATGCATTATGGGCTTATAGAACTACATATAAAAATCCTATGGGTATGTCTCCATATAAAATGGTTTATGGAAAAGCATGTCACTTACCTCTCGAACTAGAACATAAGGCATATTGGGCTATTAAAGAGCTCAATTATGATTTAAAACTTGCCGGTGAGAAAAGGTTATTTGACATCAGCTCACTTGATGAATGGAGAACCCAGGCTTACAAGAATGTCAAACTGTTTAAGAAAAAGGTTAAAAGATGGCATGACAAAAGGATACAAAAGCGTGAATTTAATGTAGGTGACTATGTGTTGCTTTTCAACTCTCGTTTAAGATTTTTTGCAGGGAAACTTCTCTCTAAATGGGAAGGCCCTTATGTTATCGAGGAAGTCTATCGTTCCGGTGCCATAAAAATCAACAACTTCGAAGGCACAAATCCGAAGGTGGTGAACGGTCAAATAATCAAACATTATATCTCAGGTAACCCAATAAATGTTGAAACTAATATTATTGAAACGTAACCCCAGAGGAATACATAAGGGACACTTTCCAGAATGTTCTAGACTCCAAAAAGGAATAGGTATGTGGTACAGTTAGTAAACCGACTCCAAAATAGTTCTCATAGTAATTTTTCTCCGTTTTGGAATATTTAAGAAAATAGGAAAATAAGAAGTAGTCCGGGAAGGACACGAGGCGTCCACGAGGGTGGAGGGCGCGTCCTACCCCCCTGGGCACGCCCCCCTACCTCGTGGGCACCTCGTGTGCTCTCCAGACTCTGCTTTCTTGCACGATACTTCTTTTGGTCGGTAAAAATTCATTATATAACCTCCCAAAGGTTTTGACCACCGTATCACGCAAATATCCTCTGTCTTTGTTTCGAGCTGTTTTCTGTCAGATTTGTCAAGGCCAGGCATCATGTCGTCACCCTCCTCCAACAATGAAGGAAATGATGCTTGGCTGATGAAGATGGAGCTGAAGAGAGAAGAACCCGGGGAGATCAACAAGGAGGATAGGATCAATAAGGTTATGGAGGATCAAGCTCCGGCAGGAGAAGAAGACATCCAACCTCTTCCCGACCTCTTTACCCCAACTAAGATTGAAGCTTTCAAGATGATTGAGTTAGCTCGCATACAGAACAAGTATCTCACACGTGAAAATATTTTGTTGAAGGATCATATCATCACACTCAAGGGCATTATCCGCAAGTTGGAAGAGCTCCTACGCTCGATGTGCGACTATCCATCAGCACCCTCTTCACCAGGAAAGGAGACATAATCACATGGGTATGGGCACTCCCCTTGGCAACTGCCAAGCTTGGGGGAGGTGCCCCGGTATCGTATCACCATCACACTCCTATCTTTACAGTATTTCTTAGTTCGATCCTTTTAGTAACGTCTCGATCTAGTAGAATAAAGTTTTGGTATGATTTAGTTTTGAGTTTTGCCTTATGATCCCTCTATGTAATCGAGTTTGTGAGCTATATAATAAAGATTAGTGTTGAGTCAAGGGCTTTACTATTTTGCCATGATCTTGAGGGAATAAAAAGAAAAGTAAGAATAAAAAGAAGTAAAGAGATCATATTGATCTTATGGAGAGTAATGACTTCACATATAAAGAGTATGATGAATAAAAGTTGTTGAGAGTTGGCAAACATAGTTTTGGTCATCGTTGCAATTAATAGGAAGTAATAAAGAAAGAGAGGTTCTCACATACAAATATACTATCTTGGACATCTTTTATGATTGTGAGCACTCATTAAAATATGACATGCTAAAGAGTTGACGTTGGACAAGGAAGACAATGTAATGGGTTATGTTTTCTTATATCCGAAATAAAGTATATTGTCATGGATCATCCAACATGTTGAGCTTGCCTTTCCCTCTCATGCTAGCCAAATTCCTTGCACCAAGTAGAAATTACTTGTGCTTCCAAAATACCCTTAAACCAGTTTTGCCATGAGAGTCCACCATATCTACCTATGGATTGATTAAGATCCTTCAAGTAAGTTGCCATGTTGTATGCAATAAAAATTGCTCTCTAAATATGTATGACTTATTAGTGTGGAGAAAATAAGCTTTATACGATCTTGTGATATGGAAGTAATAAAAGCGACAGACTGCATAATAAAGGTCTTATCACAAGTGGCAATATAAAGTGATGTTCTTTTGCATTAAGATTTCGTGCATCCAACCATAAAAGCACATGACAACCTCTGCTTCCCTTTGAGAAGGGCCTATCCTTTATTTTTGTCTTATAAATTATGCAAGAGTCATGGTGATCTTCACCTCTCTTTTTTATATTTTATCCTTTGGCAAGCACCTTGTGTTGGAAAGATCCTGATATATATATCCAATTGGATGTAAGTTAGCATGAACTATTATTGTTGACATTACCCTTGAGGTAAAAGGTTGGGAGGCGACACTATAAGCCCCTATCTTTCTCTGTTCCGATTAAAACTCCATACCCATAAGTATTGCGTGAGTGTTAGCAATTGTTAAAGACTAAATGATGGTTGAGTATGTGGACTTGCTGAAAAGCTCTTATATTGACTCTTTCCGATGTTATGATAAATTGCAATTGCTTCAATGACCAAGATTATAGTTGTTAGTTTTCAATGAAGTTTTTTAGTCATACTTGACATTGTGAATAGATTGTTACTTTAACATAAGTAATCATATGACAAACATATGTTGCTGTTATAAGAATGATCATGATGCCTTCATGTCTGTATTTTATTTTATCGACACCTCTATCTCTAAACATGTGGACATATTTTTCGATATCGGCTTCCGCTTGAGGACAAGCAAGGTCTAAGCTTGGGGGAGTTGATACGTCCATTTTGCATCATGCTTTTATATTGATATTTATTGCATTATGGGCTGTTATTACATGATATATCACAATTATGCCTATTCTCTCTTATTGTACAAGGTTTACATGAAGAGGGAGAATGCCGGCAGCTGGGATTCTGGGCTGGAAAAGGAGCAAATATTAGAGACATATTCTGCACACCTCCAAAAGTCCTGAAACTCCACGAAAGTCATTTTTTGGAATTAATAAAAAATACTGGTGAAAGAATCAACATCAAGGGCCCCACACCCTGTCCACGAGGGTGGGGGCGCCCCCCCTAGGGCGCACCCCCCTGCCTCGTGGGCCCCCTGACAGCCCTCTGGTGGCCATCTCTGCTATATGAAGTCGTTTACCCTCGAAAAAATAATAAGCAAGCTTACGGGACGAGACTCCGCCGCCACAAGGCGGAACCTCCCCTCCGGGAGGGGGAAATCATCACCAATAATCCTCTCATCGGGAGGGGGTCAATCTCCATCAACATCTTCACCAGCACCATCTCCTCTCAAACCCTAGTTCATCTCTTGTATCCAATCTTTGTACCAAAACCTCAGATTGGTACCTGTGGGTTGCTAGTAGTGTTGATTACTCCTTGTAGTTGATGCTAGTTGGTTTATTTGGTGGAAGATCATATGTTCAGATCCTTAATGCATATTAATACCCCTCTGATTATAAACTTGAATATGATTTGTGAGTACTTACATTTGTTCCTGAGGACATGGGAGAAGTCTTGCTATAAGTAGTCATGTGAATTTGGTATTCGTTCGATATTTTGATGAGATGTATGGTGTCTCTCCTCTAGTGGTGTTATGTGAACGTCGACTATATGACACTTCACCATTATTTGGGCCTAGAGGAAGGCATTGGGAAGTAATAAGTAGATGATGGGTTGCTAGAGTGACAGAAGCTTAAACCCTAGTTTATGCGTTGCTTCGTAAGGGGCTGATTTGGATCCACATGTTTCATGCTATGGTTAGGTTTCCCTTAATACTTATTTTGTAGTTGTGGATGCTTGCAATAGGGGTTAATCATAAGTGGGATGCTTGTCCAAGAAAGGGCGGTACCCCAGCACCGGTCCACCCACATACCAAATTATCAAAGTAACGAACGTGAATCACATGAGCTTGATGAAAACTAGCTTGATGATAATTCCCATGTGTCCTTGGGAGCGCTTTTCTCATAAAAGAACTTGTCCAGGCTTGTCCTTTGCTACAAAAAGGATTGGGCCATTTTGCTGCACCTTAATTTACTTTCATTGCTTGTTACCCGTTACAAATTATCTTATCACAAAACTATTTGTTACCTGCAATTTCAATGCTTGCAGAGAATACCTTATTGAAAACCGCTTGTCATTTCCTTCTGCTCCTCGTTGGGTTCGACACTCTTACTTATCGAAAGGACTAGATAAATCCCCTACACTTGTGGGTCATCAATGACCTTTGCATATTTATTAAAGTTGTTATGCTTGTTGTTATGTGCCTCCATAATTAGCATCATAATGTTACTGTTTTGCATTCCTAGATTTTCACCAAGTCTGAGAATCTGTTTTTATGTTTTCATCTTGTCTTGATGAATGCCATGAACTTGTTGCTCCTATGTATAGGCCATGTTGCATTATTTGAGCTCCATGATATGTACTAGAATTCTATATCTTTTGATTCCATGTTCATGCACTGTAACATCTTTGTTTCATGGCTCCAACATGCCATCACATTACCTCCGCTCACATGTATGCCAGTTTTTCATTAAGTCCTAGTCTGTGTTATAAAGTTGCTTTTTGCATTGATCATATTGGTTTAATCTTGATGCCTATGAACCTGAACCTCAATGATATTTGAAGTATGTAATATGTACTTGAAGTGCATATCAAGTTTGTGCTCATATGGTTCCTATAGCATGTTGTTTTGATGATTGCAAACTGCCTAGTTGTTGTTTAGGTAGATTGTTGTTATATCTTGATTTGAGTGTATGTGTTGATCCGTTGCTCCATTTTGAGCATGCTCTATATGAAACTTGCTTGGTTTTGCATGGAGTTTCATATTATCATGTTGCATCCTTGATTTGAGTATGTGTACTTGATGCTTGTATGCATTTTGCATCAATGCCATGTTTAACTTGTTTTGCTCATATCTTCTAGGCCGTAGCTCCGAATTAAATGAACTTTATATGTAACTTGAATAGAAAAATATGTAGATCATCATGGTGCATATTAACTTATTGTTTAACTACTTCAACATAATGTGTTATTCAGTTCTGGGCCAATTTCGAAATTTGCATTTGGGGAGTTTCTGGAATTGTTGTATGCTGATTCCGGCCTCATTTAAACTTGCTTTGATGTGGGGTTCTTGTATGCATCATATCTTTCCATGAGTAGCATCATGTAGCCTTGTCATGCATCATACTTGGATGAGCATCATGCCATGTTATGTGTTGCGTGTTTACCATGTTGTTTGCTCCTTTCCGGTTGTGCTTCTTCTCGATAGTTCATGTTTTGTTGCGATATGAGGATTCGTTCAACTACTCTTGGTTTGTCTATGCCCGTTCATCTTATTCATGGACTCAGTCTTCTTCCTAGCGGTATTTCAGGCAAGATGACCATGACCTTGGATCTCACTACTATCTTTGCTTCTTTCCTATATGTCAAATACATATTCCTTCGATTATGAGACTATGCAACTCCCAGATGCCGGAGGAATACCTTGTGTGCTATCAAACATCACAACATAAATGGGTGATCATAAAGATGCTCTACGGGTATCTCTGAAGGTGTTTGTTGAGTTGGCATAGATCGATATTAGGATTTGTCACTCCAAGTATCGGAGAGGTATCTCAGGGCCCTCTCGATAAAACACATCATATGAAGCCTTGCAAGCAAAGTGAGTAATGAGTTAGTTACACGATGATGTATTATGGAACGAGTAAAGAGACTTGCCGGTAACGAGATTTAACTAGGTATGAAGATACCGACGATCGAATATCGGGCAAGTAACATACCGATGGACAAAGGGAATTATGTATGTTATCATAACGGTTTGACCAATAATTATCTTCGTAGAATATGTAGGAACCAATATGGGCATCCAGGTTCCGCTATTGTTTATTGACCGGAGAAGAGTCTCGATCATGTCTACATAGTTCTTGAACCCATAGGGTCCGCACGCTTAACATTCGATGACGATATAGTGTTATATGAGTTATGTGATTTGGTGACCGGATGTTGTTCGAAGTCTCGGATGAGGTCACGGAGATGACGCGGAGTCTCGAAAGGGTCGAGAGGTAAATATTGATATATAGGATGATAGTATTTGGACACCGGAAGTGTTTCGGATGGTACCGGGTACTTATCGGGACACCGAAAGGGGTTCCAGGCAGCCCCGGTTGGTTATTGGGCCTTATGGGCCAAAAGGGGAAGAGCACACCAGCCCACAAGGGGCCGGTGCACCCCTCTACCCCTTCCCATGCACCAAAGGAGGGAGGAAAGAAAAGGGGAGGCGCCCTAAGGCAGCCATCTCCCTTTCCTTTCCCCCTCATGTTCAAATAAGGAAAGGGGGGATTCGGCCAGGGAAGGCGCCCTAGGGCAGCCGCCGGCCACTTGGGGCGCCCTAGGGGCTGCCTATCCCCCCCCCCCCACACACACACACACACTTAGGGTACGCCTAGCACAACGATGACATTGTCTTAGCCGTGTGTGGCGCCCCCTCCACCATTTACTCCCTCGGTCATATTTTCGTAGTGCTTAGGCAAAGCCCTACGGAGATCATATCACCATCACCATCAACATGCCGTCGTGCTGCCGGAACTCATCTACTACCTTGCCATCTTGCTAGATCAAGAAGGCGGAGGACGTCACCGAGCTGAACGAGTGCTAAACGCGGAGGTGTTGTACGTTCGGTACTTGATCGGTTGGATCACGAAAAAGTTTGACTACATCAACCGCGTTACTAAATGCTTCCGCTTACAGTTGATAACCCAAAAGTATAGGGGATCGCAACAGTTTTCGAGGGTAGAGCATTCAACCCAAATTTATTGATTCGACACAAGGGGAGCCAAAGAATATTTGCAAGTATTCGCAACTGAGTTGTCAATTCAGCCACACCTGGAGATTAATTATCTACAGCAAGATAATCAGTAGCACAGTAATATGATAGTTTTGATAGCAGTTGTAACAGTAACAGTGATAGCAATGAGTGTGTAGCAATTGTAACAGTAGCAGGAACAATATGTAGGAATTTGTAGGCATTGGATCGGATAATTTGTTGGATGATATTCATCATGAGACAGTCATAACCTAGGCTGATGCACAACTAGCTCCAGTTCATAAATATAATGTAGGCATGTATTCCATATATACTCATACGTGCTTATGGAAAGAACTTGCATGACATCTTTTGTCCTACCCTCCCGTGGCAATGGGGTCCATATGGAAACTAACACTACTAGGGAAACCCCTAGTAGCAGCGTGTGACACCCCAAAATTTTAACCTTGTTTTATTAATTAAAATTTTGCCAGGGAACTTAAACTTTTATTTTCTGGATTTTCTTTTGATTTCAGAACCATTCTTTTCTTTATTGTTATGAAGTTTTAACCCCAAATGAAAACTTTCCAATTTTTTTATTTGGGCTTGTTTACCCTCTCAAGAAAAACATTTCTATTATCAGTGGATTTATTTGCATATTTATTTCTCTCTGAACTTTATTCCTTAAAGTAATTTTTCATTAGTTTTGGAGCTCTATTTGAACTACAACCATTTGATAAATTTACTTAAAGTTCCAACCAAAATTTGGAGATGTCATGTGATGTTTTTAAATCACTTTTATGCAAAAATATCTTCTGTTCATTGGAGATTTTGAGCTCTACACCAAGTTATCAAATCTGGTCCAGTGGGCAATTTTGCACTACAACCTATTTAAATATTTCTTTAAAACTTTCACCAAAATTATGGGATGTTAATAGGAGTATATTATTCAACTTTATGCAAAAAAACAGTTATGTCCTTTGAAAAATTTGAATGAATCAACCTCATTTTCATTCTGGTCCAACTTGATGTTTTGTACTGCAACCATATTTTTACTTGCTCCTTTACCCATGATTCTTTTTCCTGCTTATAGATCACGCTGCAAAACCCTTAAGTCCAAGAGAGTGGACCCATGGGAGGATTTGAAGTGCATGCAATCATGCCTTTTTCTTTCTGTCCAAAACTGAAGATTTGCTAAAACTTCCACTAGCAAGTTTCTGGTTTTGCCCTCATGACCTTGCCACCCTCACCTACGCCTAATGAGACACTGATCTGTATATTTTGGCCACTGCAAGAACTGCCTAGATGCCCCTAGCATTTTGTCAAACACCTTGTGTGCATGGCCAGTTTTGGCATAGTTTTTAGTTAGCATTGTAAACTTGATCCCCTGACCTAACCCCCATGTTCATTAACCTCCTTGCAAACTGTAACCTAGTCCTGTTAATTGCCAGCCTCGCTCAAGCACTCTAGCCCACCCTGGCATTCCGTCGAGCATGTCGCGTGCGTGCTCTGGGCGCGCCCAGAGCACGCGTTTTGCACATGCGTGCGCCCGAGCCGCCGCGTCCCACTGCCGCCTCCTCGCGCCCGTTCTGGTCCTCTTCCACTCGCAGCTAACGCACCTGCCCCCTCCCTCGCTGCAGAGCCGCCCTTGGGGCCGCATAGCGCCGCCGTCAGGTCGGCCACGGTGGCTAGCGGCCGGCCATAGTGGGTTCCTGCCACGGACGGCGCCGCCCGAGCCACAGCCGCGCGCCAGCTACCCTCTGGAGCAGTCTGAGCTTATCCTCAAGCTCATCTGCAAGCGCTCGTCGCCGCCATGTCGCCCTGCTAGCTACAGCGAGGCGGTTCGTCGAGCTTATCTCCGGCCGCCGCCGAACCGACCTAATCCCACTATAAGAGGAGCCCCGAGCCTCCCCGAACCCTCAGGCGACCTCACGCCACCCCCATAGCACCCCCACAGCCAGTAATCGTCGGGGGAAAGTCATCTTCCCCGACTCCGGCAGGTTCGGCCGTGGCCACCCCCCCGGCTCCGCTCGTCGCAACCAGAGCCTCCCCCGTCCAACCAGTGCCACCACCCCCTTCCCCTCGATCTCGCGGAGCCACCCAACACCTCAAATTCGCTCGGGAACCGTTGTAGCACGAACCGCCAAACTCACCCAAAGCTGTCGTCCGCCGCGGAGCTCGCCGCCGGCGACTCCCTCCATCCCCGCCACCTCCTCGACCACCGGGAGGACCGCCCTGGACTGGCGGATCCATCCCTGCCCTCAGATGCCCTCGAGGAGCCATCGTTCGTCGGCAAAGATCGCCGGAGCTCCGCCTCCGTTCGGCCAAAGGAGAGGGAAGGCGGGGGATGACTTGTCAAACCTGACCAGTGGGCCCCCTGGACCCACTGTCAGCGACCCCGAGCCAGTCCACGCTGGCTAAGTGGAGACGTAAACCCAAAGTACGCCTTCGACGTGTATTTATTTCCAAGCGTTTTCTTTTTCTGGTTTTTATTAAAAACGGAATATTGACTAAACTTTGACTGGCTATATCCTTTTAAATAAAACTCCAAATGACTTGATTCTTTTTCTGTTGTTTCCCAAATATTGTCTAGTTTATTTTCATATTTATTTGAAAAAAAATTAGACAAATTTTTTGCACTGTTTGGAACTATATATTAATTTGAATTTTTTTCAAAAATAGGATTTGTGGAGAGAGAAGAAAACTTTCAAAGTTTTAGAATGCACTCTGCCTCTCCACAACTTGAAGGCAAGCATTCTGAACCCTGGCATAATAATTTTTGGGTATTGTTTGACACGATTATAACACCACCTTAATACGGAGAACTCGTTTTTTTCGGTGATACGCTCATTTGCATAAATGCATATTGGAGATTTCCTTGCTGTTGGAAATGGTCATGCTTGTGACAGTAATCATCCTCGTATGCTTTTCGCGCCTGCCGGAAGGAAGCCGGGAAAGTCTCTGTCTTGGGTAGGCCTGAGCTTGTCCCTAGTTCCTCGTCGAGACGAGTGTTTCCGGTATGGCATGATGGAGTATGATGAGTGGTGATTCTGTCTGTTGGATGAAATATAATCGTTATGCTAATCATGCAGGGAATACTTAAACCTACTGAGTCGACCATAGATCGAGTCTTGTTCTGGTAACCCCCATACTTGCTTCGTACTACCACTTGTCCCTGCGATAGGTAGGGTACGGTTCAATAAGTTGTCAACCCCTTTCTAGCACACACCGTACAGAGAGGCCATGGTGGAAGATACCGGCTGCATCCGGTAGGCAGGCCACTTAGTCCGGGGGCATGGGTGTTTCCGGTTGGGACCGAGAGGGGGGCACCCCTTAGTAGTGCACCGTATAAGTTTGATCCCATGCTAATCAAGGTTGTAGCCTCCCCACTTAGAGTTTTTCTTGACAGGTGTCGTGGGTGATTCCAGACACGAGTAAGTTAAGCTGGTGTGTGCAAGTCAGGTGTGTTTTCAATTAAAAGACCGTAGACGGAATTAGTCCCGATGGACTGAAGGAATCCGTTACTCGTGGGTAAAGAGTACACCCTCTGCAGAGATTGAATTTATTCGAATAGCCATGCCTATGGGTAAGGACTACAGTCTGGGATGGGTCAAGTGTCGGTCTTAGTGTCGGTCTTCGGAGGAAAAACTACTAAACCAGAACATGGACCATGACGTGTGACTTATGATGATTATGATTATTATTATTATGGACTAACCCTTTGTACTAATTGGAGTATTGAGTATCCCTAGGACAGTTCTACCTCCTGGATATTCACTATGATTGTTTTCTTATAGGCCCTTTATGTGGTGTCGCTGAGACGCCCGACTGTGGCCTGCTTGTTAATTAATTACTCTATAAGCCCTTTATGTGGTGTCGCTCAGACGCCTGACTGAGGCATGCTCGTTATTTACTATCCTTTCGAGGCGTCGCTTCAGACACCCGATCGGTGCATTTTATTACTACTTTGTTACTACATATTCATGTTGCATATAAATAACCTGCTTGCTTGCATCAGGGAATTTATTTTATGACTGGCGTTGTGACCATAGAATATTTTAGAGCTTGATTATCATTTGTTATATTATACCCGTGTTCATAATGTTTGCGAGTACATTCAAAGTACTCACTGGCTTGTCCCTGGCTATTGTCTTGGCCAGATTTCTTGCTTGGAGAGGAGCGTTGCAATGTCAGCCCCGGAACCCACGCAATGGCGATAGCAGCCTCGCGAAGATAGGAGTTAACCAGGTCAGTTGTTCCTGTGGGAAATGGAGTCCCATAGACGTTGAAAGATCCCAAACCGCTTCCGCCATCAACCAGTAGCAACCTTATGTTGTACTCATAGACCAGAATGGTCTGGTACTACATATTATGTATTTTTGCTTGGAGTTTCTGTATCAAGTTGGTGCCTCATCAGCTAACAGTAATCTTGGGGCTGGTGAGCACAAAGGCCGTTTTCTGGGAAATTAATACCTGGAAAAAACCGGTCGTGACAAACTTGGTATCAGAGCCAGGCTGACCATTGGCTAATCCTATCTTAGCCAGGTCAATAAGCCTAGATTAACCTACCCACCAGACCTTAACCTAGCCCCGGCCAAGCTTCTCGTGCAAGATATCCTCACAGTGACCCGACACTTTTGGTAGTCGGTGCCCAACCTATCAGCCTAGCCTGTCAATCACGCGCCAGTGGCCGACACCCATTTTGTCTCATTCGCAAGCGTGCGGAGGAAGACTCCGTCCCCTTTTTCTATAAAAAGGGCACGCTAGCCTCAACACAGCACAGCACAACCTCTTCCCCAAAACCAAGCCATAATGCCTCGCCCCGTCGTGCACAATGAGACCACAGCAACCAACCTTGGAGGTTTTGTGACCGTGCTAGCAAACCTCACCCGTCGTGCCTTTGCATTAGAAGAGCCCCAGAATATGTGGTGTACCAATGACCCATGAGCGGTGAGAGCCGTCAATTCTAGGCCACCGTGCACGTCTATGGTAGGGGTCTGTCGCCAGAACGCCCCTACAGGTTCATCGGAAGGTCAACTTCCTTTGAGCCACAAGCCATCCAACTAGCAGCTCGAGAGGCTATAGTGCAACTCTGGCACTTGTCGCCCAGAGTTAATTGTCGCTCATTCTACTACTACCCCAGTCGTGACGGATATGGTAGGCCACCCCAGGTTGCCAACAGAGATCACGAAACGGATTCGGCATTGTTGCATCTGGTGCGCTATGTAAGTGCACTAGTGGATCTGTTTGATCAAATTACTCTTGATCTGATGGTAGCTCATGGAGAACTGATACGCCGAGCCCCGGCAAGAAGGGAACATGAGCCCAACGCCGACAACCTAGTCGTGCTGTCCGGACAACCGATCGAGTCCCTGAGATCTGCCCCAGTCATTGACCAAAACGCCCTGATGATCCCAGAAGTGCTTCGTCGCCTTTTGGGAACACGCTCCAACGGGATTGTGGCCAACAATCCCCGGGATGGTCATCATCGCTACCCCGACCCTACAGTTCCTCAACCCCCTCCAGCTAATCCCGATGGTGAAAACCGTGGAGAAGCCTCGACGTCCACAAGGCACACTCGCTTAGATATTAACGAGGTAGACTAGAGTCGCTCGAGTAGTACCGAGTCTTAGTATGTACCCGCCCTGTAACTGTGTGATCCTGTATCACCGTAATTAAATGTTGTTTGCTTGTGCGCCCTATTTTAATAGTAGCCATGCATGAGTATGTTGATGTGCGATTGCATTTTTAATCTCGGGCGTAGCTGCCAAAAACCAACCACGACGACACAAAGTTTGTGCTATGAGTAAACTTTTCGGTCTCAACTACAGGAACGATATTTTCAAAAAACAACTCTTAACAAATCTCGAGGACGAGATTTTTTTTTCTTAAGGGGGGTAGTGTTGTGACACCCCAAAATTTTAACGTTGTTTTATTAATTAAAATTTTGCCAAGAAACTTAAACTTTTATTTTCTAGATTTTCTTTTGATTTCAGAACCATTCTTTTCTTTATTGTTATGAAGTTTTTACCCCAAATGAAAACTTTCCAATTTTTTTATTTGGGCTTGTTTACCCTCTCAAGAAAAACATTTCTATTATTAGTGGATTTATTTGCATATTTATTTCTCTCTGAACTTTATTCCTTAAAGTAATTTTTCATTAGTTTTTTTTTACCATGAAGACTGCGGGGCTTACACCCCACAGCATTTTATTAATAAATAACAGGAAGGAAAACAAAGTTCGACAAGAGGGGGAACAAGAAACAAAAGAAAGAGAAAGAGAAAAGACTGTACAGCACTGAAAGAAAGAAGCAAAGCTACAAACTAAGAAAGAAAAGATGTTACAACTGGTGTGGATGTTCAAGGAGGCAGAAAATCAATCCATTTGAGTAGATCATCCTTGTATCTGGCCTTGATCCTGTGTGACAGTAGAGTGACATCATGAATGAACCCATTTCTCCATTGCCTAAAAGTTGGATGGACATGTCTGAAAGCCTTGTCATTTCGCACTTTCCAGATATTCCACCAGGCTAGAAAAACCACCTCTGCAAAAAATGGTTTATCAAATTCCTTCCTTGCATGTAAGGCAATTTGTACCATATCATTGCTATTCAACCAGGGTACTTGTAGAAAGTTCCAGATCCTCATACTGAAATTGCATTGGAAGAATAGATGATTCTTGTCTTCCAGTACTCCTGTTGGGCAGAGGACACAACTAGGTCCATCATTAATTTTCCAATGTCTTCGCTGAATCATACCTTTGGTGTTTACTCTATCCATAATAACCAACCATGCAAACATTTTCACTGTCATTGTACAACAGCTTTTCCAAACTCAGCTCAGTAGTGGATTGGCAATGACAGGCTGGTGTACAAACTCATAGAACTTCTTTGCAGAATACTCGCCCTTTTTCCCATGTCTCCAAGTCCACCTATCATCACAAGCATCGTCTAAGTGTCTACCAGACAACATAGTAGCAAGCTGATTGAACTCCCTAAAAGCCAGTTCAAACAAAGGCAAAGAGAACATTTGTTGCAAATTTCCTGCCTGTAGCACTTCCTTAACAGAAAGGTTCTTCTAAAGGCAAAAAGAATGAAGTCATGGGAATCTTTCCTGCAGAGGGATACAGGAATGCGCAATCTCCCAATGATCAGACCAAAAAAGCACAGAATCTCCTTTCCCAACAGAAACAGATGTTACAGCTCGATATTTGTCCACTAACTTACAAATGTCCCTCCACCAAAAAGAGCCACATAAAGTAGTGTCATGTGGAACTCTTTGATAGTAGTAGGAGTCCCACAGGAGGCTGACCCATGGCACATCAGCTTTGTTATAGAATTTATTCAGGGACTTAAGCAACAGAGCCTCATTTTGCAATCTCAAATTCAGAATTCCAAGTCCACCCTTCTTCTTGGGTCTGCAGACAAGGGGCCAAGCAGCCAAAGAATGACCCTTTTCCTGACCATATTTCCTCCATAGGCACTGCCTTTGAATCCTTTCTAACTGCTTTAGAATGCCCTTTGGTAATGATAGGCTGCAAAGAAAGAATATGGGCAAAGAAGATATCACTGAATTTACCAACTGCAGTCTACTACCTTGAGGCAAAAACCAGGAACTAGCAGTTAGCCTCCTTTCCATGCAATCCACCAAAGGGAGCAAGTCAACAATTTTTGGTCTAGTGGTTCCAACAGGCAGTCCCAAATAAGTGAAAGGCATAGAGCCTAACTGACAGCCAAAGGAAGCAGCAAGTGCAGAAGCAGCTGAGGCTTCAACATTGATGGGGTACATTGAGGACTTATGAAAGTTAATTTGTAACCCAGTTGCCAGTGAAAAGGAATTGAGCACTGCTTTAAGAGTCTCCAACTGAGCTACTTCAGCATTTACAAACAGCAAGGTGTCATCAGCATACTGAACCACAGGATAAAAAGGATCATGTGTTGCCAAAGGCAGATCCAGCTGCCCCCTAAGCAGAAGATCATTGATCATGGTTTGTAGAAGGTCAGCTGCAATAACAAAAAGCAAAGGAGAGATAGGATCTCCTTGCTTAACACCACATTTGCACTTGAAATGACTTCCAGGCACACCATTTAACAGAATTGAGGATGTTGCAGAAGTTAACAGTTGCTGAATCCATGTGATCCATTTGCTATCAAACCCCTTGGCCACAAGAATTCTCAAGATTGCCTCATGTTGAATTGAGTCAAAAGCTTTTTCAAAATCAAGCTTAAGCAAAAGAATTGGCTTCCTGGACTGATTGCATTGATGAATATACTCAAAAGTCCATGCAATACAATCCTAAATTGTCCTTGATTTAATGAAGCCATACTGATTCTTATGCACACATTTGGTGATTTCCTCCTGAAACCTATTGGCAGAAACTTTAGTCCTATACATGTCAGAGAGATTGGCCTAAAATCTCCCACATCCTCAGGTGATTGTTTTTTTGGGACTAAAGTTATATAAGCTTCATTTAGATTTTCCAAAAATACAGTTCCAGCATGAAACTCATTGACCAACTGAATAAAGTCAGATGAAATGATTGGCCAGCATCTCTTCATAAACAGACCATTAAAACCATCTGGACCATGTGCTTTATCAATTGGCATTTCTTTTATGACCTTTTCAATCTCATTCAAATGAAAAGGTTTTGTGAGCACCTCAAGACCTTGAATTCTAGGAATTAAAGATAGGATGTCATTCCCCAAAACAATTGGTTTAAGGGTTCCCATTTTTCCTTTGAAAGTTACCAAAAATTCCTTAGCAATCACCCCATGATCTAAAGAGACTGTCCCATCAGACAAATTCAGGCTAGCAATAGAATTTTTTCTATATCTCTCTGTTGCCATGGCCTGGAAGAATTTTGAGTTCTCTTCTCCCACCTTGATATATCTGATAGTACACCTTTTTCTCCAGTATAAAAACTGCAAATGTAAAAGGTGCTCATGATGCAACTTACATAACTTCCTAAAGTTTATTTCAGGTATGGACAGAGTCCTCGAATCCTCTAAATCATCCAGCCATAAGATTACCCAATTGCACTTTTCAATTAAAGATTTAATGTGTGAAAGCCCCTTCTGCCATTTCTTTAAAGCAAACCTCAATGATTTCAATTTAGCCATAATAACTGCAGAGATGTGGAGTTTATGCGAAGGCTTGCTCCAGACCTCCCTCACACAATCCATGAAACCAGGCTGATGCACCCAATAGTTTTCAAACCTGAAAATATGTGCTTTAGGAATTGAGGTGCTGATAGAGATAACACAAGGAACATGATCAGACGCAGTTCTCGCAAGAGGAGCCACTTGTGTCATGGGATAATGATTTATCCAGCTAGCAGAAGTAAAAAACCAGTCCAGTTGCTCCAGAAGTGGGATATCCTGCATGTTGGACCAGGTGAATCTTCTACCTTTTAGTGGAAGCTCAAGCAGCCCTAAATGACCAATGATCTCGTTAAAGATAAAAATGTCATTAACGTCCCCTCCTGGTAAATTTCTATTTTCCATGGATCTGATGAAATTGAAATCTCCCACTAACAACCATTTCTGTTCAGGTTCCACGTGTAGATTATACAACCAGTTAACAAATTCGTCCCTCATCTCACCCTAGCAGGGCCCATACACATTAACTAAGAACCATTGCTCGTTATTATGCACCGAGGTAAAACTGGTGACAATTCCAAAGGGTTTAACTTCAATTAAAACACCCTTAAAGACATCAGAACGCCAAACTATCAGAATCCCACCTAAGGCCCCTCTCGAGGGTGATTCAATAAATTGATCAAAGCCCATAGGACATACTACCTTAACTAAGGAACGGGAGCAGTCAGTTAACTTAGTTTCTTGCAAGCAGGCAATTGCACACTGACTTTCAGAAATTTTCTCTCTGACAGAAGGTTGCCGTGGTTCAGAGTTTAGGCCACGAACATTCCAACAAAGAACCTTCCAATTACGCCTAGATCTTTGATTCATAATATAAGCAGAAATAGAGTATCAGCCATTGCATGACATGCAATGCCACACAAACCACGCCATAAAAGACGAAAGTCCCCCAGACCATAGTGCAAAGCATAAAGTTCAGAAATAGCATAATGATAGCGAATTTAACAAGCTCGCTACACCTATCGAAAGAGATAAACGGCAACATTTAAACACCACTAGAGGAGGAATCATCCTTGGGATTAGCCATAAGCTTCTCCTTGGATAGAAGGTTAGGGTCGATCTCCAGCTCCGCTTCGATTGCTTGCAGAACATTGATTGGCGTGGGCGGAGGAGCATCTTCAGAGGTGTTTGCATTATCACCAACATCTTGAGGCTTGGACTGGGCCGTCTCATGGATGGGCTTGGACCTTGGACGCCTCTTGGCGGGCTGGAAAGAAAGTTGTTCGAAACTGACAGGTTTAAACCCATCAAGTTTTGTCGCGCTTCTTGTACATCGTCTAACAGAGGTATCCACCAAAGGGGCCATTGGTTTCTTCCTTCGTGTCTGCTTCTTGTCCTTGACCTGCGTAGAAGCAAAAAACCACATCAGAGGAAGAGAGCTCCTCCAGGCGTTGAGGCACCACCTTTTCTGTTTGCAAACAACCAGACATTTCCATCTCCACTCCAACAGTGACATCATCCGAGTTAGCATCTTCAGAAGAACTTCCAAAGAGAGCTCTGGCCACCGGGCGTTTGGCCACAAAAGGCCTCCGCGGAACCAGACAGTTAGGCAAAGTTGGTATCAGAGAAGAGCTCCTTTGGGAATCATCAAAGGCAATGGTCCAAGTGCGCTTGGAGTATGTCACTATCTCAAGAGGCTTGAAGAAGATTGACCTCGGCACCTGCTTGACAACAAACTCAGGCAGAAGATTCTCGAAAGATCTCTTCCAGATCATCTCTGGAGGTAAAGGTGGCCCAGCCACAATCCTGGCCATACCAATTAACAACTGATGCTGCTGAACAACAGGTGGATGATAAGGGACAATTGCTAAGGGATTGTCCTCAACAGGCTGCTGCACACCCTGTAAGTGGTGTTCTTGCTGCATCACATGATGCTCCTCCATCAGAAAGTCCACATGTTGCTCCACAGAAATAGAGCCCTCTGGCTGATCAATGACAATTGAAACCTGATCATGTTCTGGCAGTGCAGGTTGAGGCTGTTGTGGGAGCTCCTCATCATTGTCTCCCCAATTTGCATGCCCCCATCCATCCCCAGCAGTGTCATTGTTTTGATCCACTGGAGGAGGAACAGGCGCATCATTCCAGCCAAGCATCGGATATGGTGGAAGAACAAATATCAAGTTATCATTCACAAGGTTTCCAGGCAATGGGTGTGGATTTCCATCCAGAGGCATAAGATCTTCGTCATTGGGCATCTGATCAGCGAAATCAGCTCCCAGCACATAACAAGCGGCAGTCCATGATACTTGAGCTCCCCCCCATTCAGCATAATCTCCAAAAAACACATCACGTGGTACTAATGGCGTGTCAGGAAAACTTGCCTCCACTAGAGTTCGAACCAAATAAGGATCTTCACTGTCCCAAGAGTGAAACTTGCCAAAGGTGCCAACTGCCTGAGATATAAACTCTGTGTTGCGATAGTCAAGAGGAATTCCAATAAACATAATCCAACCCTTACGAAACCCATGACTTCCCTTAAAATTTTCCCCTTCATCATGCTTCATGAATCTCACAAAATGATCGTTGCCCAAAGGAAAAGGTGGGTGCTGAATCAAAGAGTATCTAACCGAAGGATCCCTGACTTGAAATAAACCTACTCCATGAAACCAGGGCTGAGCAGAACGAACCAGAGTACCTCTGTCTTGCAGGAACTCCACAACCTCTTCTCTGACAGGTCCGATTGGGCCCTCCGGAGCAGGCATAACCTCAGCCACCATGTACTCCTCATGACGGCGAGGTGGGCGAGCCGCCGGCGTGATGAAGGTGCGGGGAAGTCGCCTGTCACCACCATCAATGATGTGATGACCTGCCGGGACGAAGCGCTGAGGATCAAGCTCATAGTTCGCCATTGTTGGAAACTTGGAGGAGGGGATGGGGTTTTCATTGGAAGGAATAGGGAGAGATGGGGGCGGCGATGATGCGACGGGGCAAGCTATCCCAATAACTCCAGCACTATTCCCCTAACCGTCGGGATTTCCCGAGATATGCGTGTTTTGTTGCAGAGAAATTTTTTTCCAAACCAATCCATTGGAGCGCGCGAAATCAGTACAGTCCCTGGTAAAGTGACCCATGCGCGAGCAAGCCGAGCAGACCGCTCGCATTCCACAAGAGGCTGCTAGGTGGCCCCTAAGAGAACAGACAGTACAAGTTAAAACCCGGTCCACCATGTCATTGACCATGGCGTCAAAATGCTGCGCAGCTTCTTGCGAGGTTGGTATTTCCAGAGGAGGTTCTGGCGGGCTTGTGTTAGCAGAGGCTTTTGGCAAGACAAAAACTGGGGTATTCTGTGCCGAGACAGGCCCAATAACCAAAGGCCCAGCAGATGGCCCAGCAGGTGAAGCAGGTGACACTGGGTCAGGAATGTGGGCTTCCAACGAAGAAGTGCCAGAAATGTGGTTTCCATTTTGAACTGGCGAGATTCCCGCCTCCGCAAATTGAGCAGAGAGATTACCAGAAACCACGGGTCACGGATCCACCGTTACCAAATCAAGCGTGGGCGGCGTGATCGACCGGTGCAACTCCGGCAATGGCTGAACAGTACCAAATACAATCGGTGGCCGAGCTACCGTCCAATGCAAGTCGAGGGGAGGAGGCGTTTGTCTAAAAACAACATGCTCATGAGCAGAGAGAGAATAACCCCCATCCAAGATAGTATCAATGCAATTTTGAGTAGCAGGATATCTGTAACCCTTGCAAGCAGAGTACTGCTCAAAAGTGGCAAAGGTTAATTTCTTATGAACTGTGGAAGCTGTCTTAAGGGAAGATCTAACAGGAGGCCTATGCATGGCCAAAAGACCCATAGATGATCGACGTTTAGTAGGACTAATCAGAATCCATTCCACATCACATTCCTTACGCCAGATCTTAAGTTCCCGAACCCAATTAGGCCCTCCATTTCCCCAGAGATTGAAATAACACTTGAACAGATCACAAGCAAAATAGCGCAGATCCATAATAATGAAACCAACCTGCTTGCATGAAACTTGGAAAGAGAAAACCTTGTCTTTGACGAGAAGAACCCGTAGGTCAATGGCCGAACTCCAGATTGCAGCCTCCAAAGCCGCCGCCACCGAGTCCTCCGACAGCCAGAATGCATGGCGGCTAAAGGACACGATCAACGTGAAAGCCCTTCGTCCCATTGGGTGGATAGAAAGACCATTGGATTTGAAGACCTCATCGGAAAAAGCTCTACCCTTGGAGAAATCCAAGCCAAGGGTAGATCCACCAGAAGAACCCATAAGATATGGGTATTGCCTTGATCAAGAGGAGACATCGGAGAAGATGATTGGAAGGGATCCACAGATTAGTGGATGAGGATGGAGATCGCCGGTGGTGAGGTCAGCGCCGAGGTGGGAGGTGGGAGCGCCATCATGAATCGTTCCAGTTGTGCGCGTATGTGCATAAGTTATTTTTCATTAGTTTTGGAGCTCTATTTGAACTACAACCATTTGATAAATTTACTTAAAATTCCAACCAAAATTTGGAGATGTCATGTGATGTTTTTAAATCACTTTTATGAAAAAATATCTTCTGTCCATTGGAGATTTTGAGCTCTACACCAAGTTTTCAAATCTGGTCCAGTGGGCAATTTTGCACTACAACCTATTTAAATATTTATTTGAAACTTCCGCCAAAATTATGGGATGTTAATAGGAGTATATTATTCAACTTTATGCAAAAAACCAATTATGTACTCTGAAAAATTTGAGTGAATCAACCTCATTTTCATTCTGGTCCAACTTGATGTTTTGTACTGCAACCATATTTTTACTTGCTCCTTTACCCATGATTCTTTTTCCTGCTTATAGACCATGCTGCAAAACCCTTAAGTCCAAGAGAGTGGACCCACGGGAGGATTTGAAGTGCATGCACTCATGCCTTTTTCTTTCTATCCAAAACTGAAGATTTGCAAAACTTGCACTAGCAAGTTTCTGGTTTTACCCTCATGACCTTGCCACCCTCACCTACGCCTAATGAGACACTGATCTGGATATTTTGGCCACTTGAAGAACTGCCTAGATGCCACTAGCATTTTAAACACCTTGTGTGCATGGCCAGTTTTGGCATAGTTTTTAGTTAGCATTGTAAACTTGATCCCCTGACCTAACCCCCATGTCCATTAACCTCCTTGCAAACTGTAACCTAGTCCTGTTAATTGCCAGCCTCTCTCAAGCACTCTAGCCCACCTTGGCATTCTGTCGAGCATGCCGCGTGCATGCTCTGGGCGCGCCTAGAGCACGCGTTTTGTACGTGCGTGCCCCTGAGCCGCCGCGTCCCACTGCCGCCTCCTCGCGCCCGTTCTGGTCCTCTTCCACTCGCAGCCAACGCACCTGCCCCCTCCCTCGCTGCAGAGCCGCCCCTGGGGCCGCATAGCGCCGCCGTCAGGTCAGCCACGGCGGCTAGCGGCCGGCCACAGTGGGTTCCTGCCACAGACGGGGCCGCCCGAGCCACAGCCACGCGCCAGCTGCCCTCTGGAGCAGTCCGAGCTTATCCTCAAGCTCGTATGCAAGCACTCGTCGCTGCCATGTCGCCCTGCTAGCTACAGCGAGGCGGTCCGTCGAGCTTATCTCCGGTCGCCGCCGAACCAACCTAATCTCGCTATAAAAGGAGCCCCGAGCCTCCCCGAACCCTCAGGTGACCTCAGGCCACCCCCATAGCACCCCCACAGCTAGCAATCATCGGGGGAAAGCCGTCTTCCCCGACTCCAGCAGGTTCGGCCGCCGCCACCCCCCGGCTCCGCTCGTCGCAACCAGAGCCTCCCCCGTCCAACCAGTGCCACCATCCCCTTCCCCTCGATCTCGCGGAGCCACCCAACACCTCAAATTCGCTCGGGAACCGTCGTAGCATGAACCCCCAAACTCACCCGAAGCTGTCGTCCGCCGCGGAGCTCACTGCCGGCGACTCCCTCCATCCCCGCCACCTCCTCGACCACCGGGGCGGATCCATCCCTGCCCTCGGATTCCCTCGAGGAGCCGTCATTCGCTGGCAAAGATTGCCGGAGCTCCGCCTACGTTTAGCCAAAGGAGAAGGAAGGCGGGGGATGACTGGTCAAACCTGACCAGTGGGCCCCCTAGACCCACTGTCAGCGACCCCGAGCCGGTCCATGCTGGCTAAGTGGAGATGTAAACCCAGAGTACGCCTTCGACGTGTATTTATTTCCAAGCGTTTTCTTTTTCTGGTTTTTCTTAAAAATAGAATATTGACTAAACTTTAACTGGCTATATCTTTTTAAGTAAAACTCCAAATGACTTGATTCTGTTTCTATTGTTTCCCAAATATTGTCTAGTTTATTTTCATATTTATTTGAAAAAAAACTAGACAACTTTTTTGCACTGTTTGGAAACTATATATTAATTTGAATTTTTTCAAAAATAGGATTTGTGGAGAGAGAAGAAAACTTTCAAAGTTTTAGAATGCACCCTGCCTCTCCACAACTTGAAGGCAAGCATTCTGAACCCTGGCATAATAATTTTTGGGTATTGTTTGACACGATTATAACACCACCTTAATACGGAGAACTCGTAATTTTTTTTTTCGTGATACGATCATTTGCATAAATGCATATTGGAGATTTCCTTGCTGTTGGAAATGGTCATGCTTGTGACAGTAATCATCCTCGTATGCCTTTCATGCCTGCCGGAAGGAAGCCGAGAAAGTCTCTGTCTTGGGTAGGCCTGAGCTTGTCCCTAGTTCCTCGTCGAGACGAGTGTGTCCGGTATGGCATGATGGAGTATGATGAGTGGTGATTCTTTCTGGTTGATGAAATATAATCGTTATGCTAATCATGCAGGGAATACTTAAACCTCATGAGTCGACCATAGATCGAGTCTTGTTCTGGTAACCCCCATGCTTGCTTCGTACTACCACTTGTCCCTACCATAGGTAGTGTACGGTTCAGTAAGTTGTCAACCCCTTTCTAGCACACACCGTACAGAGAGGCCATGGTGGAAGATACCGGCTGCATCCGGTAGGCAGGCCACCTGGTCTGGGGGCATGGGTGTTTCCGGTTGGGACCGAGAGGCGGGCACCCCTTAGTAGGGCGCGGTATAAGTTTGATCCCATGCTAATCGAGGTTGTAGCCTCCCCACTTAGAGTTTTGCTTGACAGGTGTCGTGGGTGATTCCAGACACCGGTAAGTTAAGCTGGTGTGTGCAAGTCAGGTGTGTTTTCAATTAAAAGACCGTAGACGGAATTAGTCCCGATGGACTGGAGGAATCAGTTACTCGTGGGTAAAGAGTACACCCTCTGCAGAGATTAAATCTATTCGAATAGCCATGCCTATGGGTAAGGACTATAGTCTGGGATGGGTCAAGTGTCGGTCTTAGTGTCGGTCTTCAGAGGAAAAACTACTAAACCAGAACATGGACCATGACGTGTGACTTATGATGATTATGATTATTATTATTATGGACTAACCCTTTGTACTAATTGGAGTATTGAGTATCCCTAGGACGGTTCTACCTCCTAGATATTCACTGTGATTGTTTTCTTATAGGCCCTTTATGTGGTGTCGCTGAGGCGCCCGACTGTGGCCTGCTTGTTAATTAATTACTCTATAAGCCCTTTATGTGGTGTCGCTCAGACGCCCGACTGAGGCATGCTCGTTATTTACTATCCTTTCGAGGCGTCGCTTCAGACACCCGATCGGTGCATTTTATTACTACTCTGTTACTACATATTCATGTTGCATATAAATAACCTG
This sequence comes from Triticum aestivum, assembly GCF_018294505.1. NCBI lineage: Eukaryota > Viridiplantae > Streptophyta > Magnoliopsida > Poales > Poaceae > Triticum > Triticum aestivum. The sequence continues at coordinate 696,842,143 of NC_057807.1, forward strand.
CTTGCTTGCATCAGGGAATTTATTTTATGACTGGTGTTGTGACCATAGAATATTTTAGAGCTTGATTATAATTTGTTATATTATACCCGTGTTCATAATGTTTGCGAGTACATTCAAAGTACTCACTGGCTTGTCCCTGGCTATTGTCTTGGCCAGATTTCTTGCTTGGAGAGGAGCGTTGCAATGTCAGCCCCGGAACCCACGCAACGGTGATAGCAGCCTCGCGAAGATAGGAGTTAACCTGGTCAGTTGTTCCTGTGGTAAATGGAGTCCCATGGACGCTGAAAGATCCCAAACCGCTTCCGCCATCAACCACTAGCAACCTTATGTTGTACTCATAGACCAGAATGGTCTGGTACTACATATTATGTATTTTTGCTTGGAGTTTCTGTATCAAGTTGGTGCCTCATCAGCTAACAGTAATCCTGGGGTTGGTGAGCACAAAGGCCGTTTTCTAGGAAATTAATACCCAGAAAAAACCAGTCGTGACACAGCGCTGGTTTTGTAGCTAGCAGTAGCGCTTGTACAAGGGCTACCACTAAGGCGCTACAGCTAACTGCTAGCAGTAGCGCTGGAATGCCAGCGCTACTGCTATACCTAGTTAGCAGTAGTGCTTTCTCTGGGAAAGCTCTACAGATAATGGAAAATAGCAGTAGCATTTCTTTAGAAAAGAGTTGATGCTAACTTTTCCTGTATTTTTGAAAATACAACTTATTTTGGTTGTGGTTTTATATACAATACTTTCATCGTATGATTTTATGACCATGATTAGTTATTATATATAACAGTGGGTGAAATGAACGTGGAGTAGATTCAAGTCGAGGCAACATATGGTGCATGTCGAAAGTACTACTAATCCAAACTTGATCTAGTTTGGATTAGTAGTACTTTCGATGTGCACCACATGCTGGCTCCACTTGAATCTATTCCATGTTCATTTCACCTACTGATATATATAATACCTCATCATGCTCATATAACAACTTAGCATCATGCATCATCGATCATAATAATAAATAACTCATCATTGGTATCATAATAACAAGTCCTACTCATCATCATCGATCATACAACTTCTACTCGATATCACATCATCATCATAGTCATCTAACCAATCCAACTTAGTTGTTCTTAGCACATGATCATGAGTATTAGCTAGGACCTACTACCTTCGCTTAGGTAAAATAGCATAAAACAAGATAGGTCATGACTCTCCATTATGGAGAATGGAGATTATCCTGTCTCTAATTCTTGCCTTTCGCACAATGTTGCTTCCAAGAACCTCCTTACAACTATCCATACATTTTTTCCATTCTTTGATTATCATGTCTTCACTGGTTTTAGAAATCCGATATGGACAGGTGTGATTCGTAGGATGACCTGGTTGTATGTTCAAAACATCAAGGCAACCATTCTGATACATCAGATGAGGCACACAATCATCGGGGATTTTCTGTTGAAAAACATAGTAATAACTTAGTAGTTAGCAATGTAGTTCAGTTTTAGAAGAATTTATGCGAAAGATGCACGGATGTTGTAATAGTAAAAAATCTTACCATGTCATCTCCATTGATGTTACCGTAGTTCAACACGTGCACTAGTGGCACGTATTGACCATAATGTGGAGGAGTTTGATGATGGATATTGTAATTCTCAAGATTAGTACAAAATGCAACCAGATGATTTTTCTCCTGATAAGTTAACTCAGAGCCATCGGTGTAGTAGGTTCTGTCTACCATCTTCGCACATTGTTTGAAGAATGAAAATAAGCTCTCAATGGAAATAAGCTGTCAACTATTTTGAAATAAACAATATAAATTAGTTAATAACTATATTTGAGAAACTCACATAGTGGTAGAACTAGAAGCGTATCAACAAGGACCCAAATGTCCATATTGTCTTGGTCGATGTCAGGATCACCAAGATCCATGGTGACAAGTATACCCTCATAAAAACAATACATCTTGCAAAGTGCTCCCAATTTGTGCAACCAAAATGGGTTACACTCTGAGAATTGTATAGATTTATTTCAAAATCCATACCATGATGGGTCCTTAGGTGAGTTTTCTTTGTTTTGAAATTTTCATGGTCTTCAAAATCCATCCTCTCCAAGACATAGTGTCTTGCATGGCATGGGATAAGCTACTCGAATTGTAAAAGATGAAAATTACACGTTGAAATAGTTAAATTCATGCTTAATTATGAAAAAACACTTGTCGTCGTTGCGTACCGTTTCAACATCGAAGGTCTCTTAGAGCTTAATGCTGAAGCGCCGACCTTCATCCAGGTGAGGCGCCCTGTCGCACAAACCCCGGTCGTCGTTGCACTAGGAGCACTACCCCGGGAGACTTTCGTCGTCCGATGACGACATTTCCTAGTGAGGGAGTTCCGGACTAGGGGGTGTCCGGATAGCCGAACTATCATCATCGGCCGGACTCCAAGACTATGAAGATACAAGATTGAAGACTACGTCCCATGTCCGGATGGGACTTTCCTTGGCGTGGAAGGCAAGCTTGGCGATACGGATATGTAGATCTCCTACCATTGTAACCGACTCTGTGTAACCCTAGCCCTCTCCGGTGTCTATATAAACCGGATGGCTTTAGTCCATAGGACGAACAACAATCATACCATAGGCTAGCTTCTAGGGTTTAGCCTCCTTGATCTCGTGGTAGATCCACTCTTGTAACACACATCATCAATATTAATCAAGCAGGACGTAGGGTTTTACCTCCATCAAGAGGGCCCGAACCTGGGTAAAACATCGTGTCCCTTGTCTCCTGTTACCATCCGCCTAGACGCACAGTTCGGGACACACTGACATTGGTGCTTTCGTTGAGAGTTCCTCTGTGTCGTCACCGATAGGCTCGATGGCTACTTCGACCATCATCAACGATGCAGTCTAGGGTGAGACCTTTCTCCCTGGACAGATCTTCGTATTCGGCGGCTTTGCACCGCGGGCCAATTCACTTGGCCATCTGGAGCAGATCGAAAGCTACGCCCCTGGCCGTCAGGTCAGATTTGGAAGTTTAAACTTCACGGCGGACATCCACGGGGACTCGATCTTCGATGGATTCGAGCCACAGCCGAGCGTGCCACACTGTCACGGCGAGCATGATTTAGCTCTGCAGTCAGACAGTACCCTGGAGGCCACACTCGAACCCGCTCCGATCTTCAATTCGGAGCCGGCTGCGCAGATCGAGGACGGATGGCTAGACACCGCCTCGGGGGCTGCCACCTCTACGGCGATAGAGCCGAACACTAACCTTGTCCCTCATAAAGCTCGTGACTCCAAGGTGCCGGACTCCTCGCCGGACTTCGAACCTCCCGTGCCCCCTCCGATCGAATCCGATTGGGCGCCGATCATGGAGTTCACCGCAGCGGACATCTTTCAACACTCACCTTTTGGCGACATCTTGAGTTCGCTAAAGTATCTCTCGTTATCAGGAGAGCCCTGGCCAGACTGCGGTAAGGATGGTTGGGATGCGGATGACGAAGAAATTCAAAGCCCACCCACCACCCACTTGGTAGTCGCTGTCGACGATCTAACCGACATGCTAGACTACGACTCGGAAGACATCGACGGTATGGACGAAGATGCCGGAGACGACCAAGAACCAGCGCCTACTGGGCACTGGAAAGCCACCTCATCATATGACATATACATGGTGGATATCCCAAAGGATGGGAATGGCGAAGAAACAGCAGAGGATGACCCCTCCAAGAAGCAGCCCAAGCGCCAGCGTCAGCGGTGCCGCTCTAAATCCCGCCACAGCAAGAATGAAGACTCCGGCACCGGAGATAATAATACACCGGACAGTGCCGAGACAACCCACTCCAGCAAGATGCAGCGCAGGAGGACGGAGACGCCAGCCCTCATGAGAGAGCGGAAGAAGAAGAGGTAGAGGATTATATGCCTCCCTCCGGAGACGAGGCAAGCCTCGACGATGATGAATTCGTCGTGCCTGAGGATCCCGTCGAACAAGAGCGTTTTAAACGCGGGCTTATGGCCACGGCGAACAGCCTCAAGAAAAAGCAGCAACAGCTTAGAGCTGATCAAGATCTGCTAGCCGGCAGATGGACTGAAGTCCTCGCGGCCGAAGAGCATGAGCTCGAACGCCCCTCCAAAAGCTACCCTAAGCGCAAGCTGCTCCCCCGATTAGAGGAGGAAGCATATGAACCCGCATCACCAGGAGACAATACGGCTGACCGACCACCCCGTGGTCGCGACAGAGAGGCCTCTAGGCCCTTCACTAGACCCGTACCCTGGCATCGCTCGAAAAGCACAAGGCCACAGGGGAACGCTCCGGACTTGCAAGATATATTGGAGGATAAGGCAAGACAATCAAGATCGATCTACGGATCGTGTGGGCGCCCTACGGTACGTGACGACAGCCGTCGCGCCGGACACAGTAAGTCCGGCCGGGTCGAACAAAACAGACAAAGTTCTTTTGAGCTCCGTCGTGATATCGCCCAGTACAGAGGCGCCGCACACCCACTATGCTTCACAGATGAAGTAATGGATCATCAAATCCCCGAAGGGTTCAAACCCGTGAATATCGAATCTTACGATGGCACAACAGACCCCGCGGTTTGGATCGAAGACTATCTTCTTCACATCCACATGGCCCGCGGTGACGATCTTCACGCCATCAAATATCTCCCCCTCAAGCTTAAAGGACCAGCTCGGCATTGGCTTAACAGCTTGCCAGCAGAGTCAATTGGGAGTTGGGAAGACCTGGAAGCCGCATTCCTCGATAACTTCCAAGGCACGTATGTGCGACCACCAGACGCTGATGACCTAAGCCACATAATTCAGCAGCCAGACGAATCGGCCAGACAATTCTGGACACGGTTCTTAACCAAGAAAAACCAAATTGTCGACTGTCCGGATGCGGAGGCCCTCGCGGCCTTCAAGCATAATATCCACGACGAGTGGCTTGCCCGGCACCTGGGACAGGAAAAGCCGAAATCCATGGCAGCCCTCACATCACTCATGACCTGCTTTTGCGCGGGTGAGGACAGCTGGCTAGCACGCAGCAACAACCTCAGCAAAAATTCTGGCAGTCCAAATTTCAAGGACCGAAATGGCAGGTCGCGTCGTAACAAAAATAAGCGCCGCATCAATGGCAACAATAGTGAGGATACGGCAGTCAATGCCGGATTCAGAGGCTCTAAACCCGGTCAGCAGAAAAAGCCATTCAAAAGAACTACTCCGGGTCCATCCAATTTGGACCGAATACTCGACCGCTCGTGCCAGATACACGGCACCCCCGAAAAACCAGCCAACCACACCAACAGGGACTGTTGGGTATTCAAGCAGGCAGGCAAGTTAATTGCTGAAAACAATGACAAGGGGCTGCATAGCGATGACGAGGAAGAGATCCGACCACCGAACAATAGAGGACGGAAGGGTTTCCCCCCACAGGTGCGGACGGTGAACATGATATACGCAACGCACATACCCAAAAGGGAGCGGAAGCGTGCACTCAGGGATGTATACGCGATGGAGCCAGTCGCCCCGAAGTTCAATCCATGGTCCTCCTGCCCGATTACTTTTGACCGAAGGGACCACCCCACCAGCATCCGCCACGGCAGATTCTCCACATTGGTCTTAGACCCAATCGTCGATGGATTTCACCTCACCAGAGTCTTGATGGACAGCGGCAGCAGCCTGAACCTGCTCTATCAGGATATAGTGCGCAAAATGGGCATAGACCCCTCAAGGATTAAACCTACCAAGACGACCTTTAAAGGCGTCATACCAGGTGTAGAAGCCAATTGTACAGGCTCAGTTACACTGGAAGTGGTCTTCGGATCCCCGGATAACTTCCGAAGCGAGGAGTTAATCTTTGACATAGTCCCGTTCCGCAGCGGCTATCATGCCTTGCTCGGACGTACCGTGTTTGCCAAGTTTAACGCGGTGCCGCACTACGCATACCTCAAGCTCAAGATGCCAGGCCCTCGAGGAGTCATCACGGTCAACAGAAACACTGAACGTTCTCTCCGAACGGAGGAACATACAGCGGCTCTCGCGGCAGAAGTACAATGCAGCCTCTTAAGGCAATTCTCGAGTCCGGCCGTTAAGCGGCCGGACATAGCTAAGCGCGCCCAGAGTAACCTACAACAAGACCACCTGGCACGTTCCGAGCACGCGTAGCAGTGCGGCCCCAACCCCAGCCCCTGCAAAACGTCAAAACAGGTCCTTCGCGTACACCATTACGCTCTGAAGATACCATGGGCATGGGGAGAGGGGCACGACCACGATAAGCCCGGACTGCGGCTCAACCACACCAGGGGCTCTCAAGTGTGTCATTCTTTTTTTCTTTTTACCTTTTATTTTTTACCCACGGGACTCCGTTCGTCAGAGGCCCTGCCCGGCAGCAGACCTGCCGAACTCATGATGCAACAGCCAGGGAAGGATAAAGGCTACAACGGATATACAGGTGGTCTCCATTACGAGCATTTTTATACACCAATCCGCAGCCTACCCCTGGAGGGGGACATGTTTAACAGTCCCATCCCTTGCTTATCGCACTATTTGTATCGTTCTGCATTCATAGCAGCACTTATTGAATAAAACAATGCAGCACCTTTTTGCTCATAATTGCATTTCTTTCTCATACATATGTTCATTTACGACATGTTGCATCCGTACACTTTGGTACGGTTAAAACACACCAGGGGCTTATGTTTCCCGCATCATGGTGTGATAAGTCCGAATACTTTCACAAGTACGGCACTCCGAACTTATAGCATTATATGCATCGGCTCCGAATCATGTCTTGGGTCAATAGTTGGGTTTGCCCGGCTCCCATGTTTTGGTACCTTACGTTCCGTTGTATCGGCTAAGGTAGCACTGGGAGAACCACTGCGATTGCGCCCCAGTTGAGCTGGGTTAACGCCTCAGTGGAGAAAGCTAAAACTGACCGTCATGATGAGGCGAGAGTCGGTCGCTGTTCGAGAGGTTTTTGTGAGTCCTTAAAGACTTATGCCGCTTAGAGCGAGGAGCCGGATCTTGTCCGGTCCAGGCGTGGATAGCGCCCCAAATTCGGCCTTCCGGAGACTAGAGGCTTTGACGAAATTTAAAATTACAGAATTCTATGGCTAAGTGAGAGTGTTCAAGCATTATAAGTCCGGTTGCCTTGTTCGCTGTGTTGAGCGCCTCCCTAGATGGACCCAAAAATGGGAACAAGAGTGCTCAAGTTTATCCCGAACACCCCAGCACTCGTGGCATGGGGGCTGAAGCCGACGACTTGCCATCTCTCAGATTTGATAAACAGCCGCATAGAAGGTAATATTTTAAATTAACAAGCGTTGCTTAGCGCATATGAACTAAGTTTTCAGCGCACAGGATAACAAAATGCGAGTCTACTCAAAAATTACATCTTTGGAGCACTCCCCCGCAATAGTGTGGGCGCCCTTCAGCACACTCTTATAATACATCTCGGGCGTGCGATGCTCCTTGCCCTCGGGTGGCGGGTCCGTCACAAGCTTCTAGGCATCCATCTTGCCCCAGTGCACCTTTGCGCGGGCAAGGGCCCGACGGGCACCCTCAATACAGGTGGAGTGCTTGATGACTTCAACCCACGGGCACGCATCCACCAGCCGCCGCACCAGGCCGAAGTAGCTCCCAGGCATGGCCTCCTTAGGCCACAGCCGAACTATGAGGCCCTTCATGGCCTGTTCGGCCGCCTTGTGGAGCTTGACCAGCTGCTTCAGCTGGTCGCTAAGGGGCACCGGATGTTCGTCCTCAGCATACTGAGACCAGAAGACCTTATCCGTCGATCTCCCCTCCTCGGCCCGGTAGAATGCGGAAGCATCGGACACGCTGCGAGGAAGATCTGCGAACGCTCCTGGAGAGCTCCGAATTCGGGTAAGCAACAGGTAATTAACACTCACATGCTTACTTTGCATGAAAAATGCCTTACCCGCTGCTATTTTCTTCACCGCCTCAATCTCCTGGAGGGCCTTGTAGGCTTCGGCCTTAGCGGCTTTGGCACTCTCAAGAGCCGTTACAAGCTCAGACTCTCGAGTCTTCGAGTCACGCTCTAGGCTCTCATGTTTTTTCACGAGATCATGGAGCTCTTGTTGTACCTCCGCCACCCGCGCCTCCTGCTTCTCTCGCTCGGTGCGCTCCGCGGCCACATTGCGTTCGGCCGCGGCCACCGCCTCTTTCAGGGTCGCCACCTCATTAGTGGCCCCTACAATACCCACGTTATCCTTGTCATTCTTTTGCAACCAAAATCCTTTTCTGTAAGGTACAATTTTAATAAGGTGTTACTCACCTTCCTTGTCCTCGAGCTGCTTCTTGGCACGGCCGAGCTCGTTCTCGGACCGCTCGAGGTTTTCCTTCAAAGTATTGACCTCCGCAGTCAGTGCGGCAGAGGTCAGCAGCGCAGCCTGCAATCCCATATTGACATATTTATTATGACTCCTGCGTATATCTTTTTAGATCCTCAGTCCGGCTTTTCTTTCTGAACACCGAACCGAGCATCAGGGGCTACTGTCTATGCGGTACCATTTTATACATATTGAAATTCTTACCTCAAAGCCTGTTAGAAGGTTGCTGCAGGCTTCGGTCAGCCCGCTCTTGGCGAGCTGCACCTTCTGAATCACCGCACTCATAACGGTGCGGTGCTCCTCTTTGATGGAGGTGCCATTGAGCGCCTCCAGCAAGCTATCCGGCGCCTCCGGTTGGACGGAGGCTGCCGGCGTCACGATCTTGCCCTTCTTACGAAGGGGTCGCCCGCCGGACTCCGGAGCCACTGTGGGTTCCGGGGCCTAGTCCGGTGCAAAGTCCGGGAGGTTTTCCTGCGACACCTCCGTGGCCCTCTCCTCCTGGTGGGTCCCTTCCTGGGATCCCACCTCGGCATCGTCCGCGTCACGGGGGGTGGAGGCAGTCGGAAGAGAATCCATATCCGACGCACCTAAGGACCCGCTCGATGAAGCGGGAAGATCATCCTTAGGCGGACTGCAGGGTTGTGTGCGGCATTAGAAAGACATTATGTGGTGAAAATATAAACCTTGAAGTTATTTGGGAGTCCGGATACTTATGATCTCGCCAGGGGCTTGGCCCTTGGAGGCCAGTCCTCGTCATCGTCACTGGCGTTGGCGGAGCAGTCCCGGGGAAGAGTTTTTCCCTTCTTGGACCCTTCGGCCTCCCTTGTTGGGGAGGCCTTCCTTTTCTTCCCTCCCCCCGCCGGGGGAGAGGCTTTCTTCTCCTCCTCCTCGCCTTGGTGGGAGGAGTCGGCCTCGGATTCATCATCCGATAGCACCTGAAAACGGGAACTCTTCCGAGTCCCCGTGGCCTTCTTCTTGGCCTTCTTCTCCGGCACCACGTGGGGTGCCGGAGCCAGCAGCCCCGTTAGGCGGGCTTCCGCTGGGTCCTCTGGCAATGGGGCCGGACAGATAGTCCGTTCGGCCTTCGCCAGCCAGTCCTGTCAAAGGTAAAGGGAGTTTAGATCTCGCATAGAGTCAAACTATGGAAAACAAGTGGCAAAATCACTTACCTCATCAGCTGGACGCTGCGAGCGGAATCCGCGATCTTTGGTAGCGGATGCGGGAGCCGCGGCGCCCTTGAACAGCACCTTCCAGACATCTTCGTACGTAGTGTCGAAGAGCCCGCTCAGAGTCTAGTGTTGCGCTGGATCGAACTCCCACATGTTGAAGCCCCGTTGTTGGCACGGGAGAATCCGGTGGATGAGCATGACCTGGACTACATTGACAAGCTTGAGCTTCTTGTCCACCAGCTTCTGGATACAGGCTTGGAGTCCGGTCAGCTCCTCCGAATCCCCCCAGATCCTGCCACTCTCTTTCCAGGAGGTGAGCCGTGTAGGGATGCCGGATCTGAATTCGGGGGCCGCTACCCAATCAGGGTCACGCGGCTCGGTGATGTAGAACCACCCCGATTGCCACCCCTTAATGGTTTCCACAAAAGTGCCCTCCAGCCACGTAACGTGGGACATCCTGCCCACCATGGCGCCTCCGCACTCCGCTTGGCTGCCCTTCACAACCTTCGGCTTGACACTGAAGGTCTTGAGCCACAAGCCGAAGTGGGGCTGGATGCAGAGCAAGGCCTCGCACACGATGATAAACGCCGAGATGTTGAGGATGAAATTCGGGGCCAGATCATGGAAATCTAGGCCGTAGTAGAACATGAGCCCCCGGACAAAGGGATGAAGTGGGAAGCCCAGTCCGTGGAGGAAATGGGGAAGAAATACTACCCTCTCATGGGGCCTGGGGGTGGGGATGAGCTCTCCCTCGTCGGGGAGCCGGTGCGCGATGTCGCTGGACAAATATCCGGCGTCACGCAGCTTCTGGATCTGCCCCTCCGCGACGGAGGAGGCCATCCACTTGCCTCCCGCTCCGGACATAGTTGGAGAAGGTTGAGGTGAGAAGTGCGGACTTGGGCGCTGGAGCTCAAGTTCGCGGAGATGGATAAGCCAAGGAGGAAGAAGGCGTAGGTGAAAGGGTTGGATCTTTATCCTCTTATATGGGCGGACAAAAACATGTGTCCCCACCGGCCTGGTAAAACTTGCTTATCTCCCAAGCGTCACAATCAATGGCGCAGTTGGGTTACCCACGTCTGTATTGATGGGAATCCCAGAATAAGGGGAATACGATCTCTGCTTCGACAAGACGTGCCAAGGAAACCGCCTCGCTAAACGCGCTGAGGTGGAACAATAAAAACAATTTGAGTAAAGGCTTGGTAGTGGTGTGACGTCACGCCACAAAATACGTCAGCAGATTGAACTTGTGTAATATTATTCTCTCTACGGTGGTATGTGGAATTTATTTTGCAGAGCCGGACACTATCTTGGTGTTCACAATCTTCTATAAATTATTCGGAGGAAGAACCCGCCTTGCAATGCCGAAGACAACATGCGCGCCGGACTCGTCATCATTGAAGCATGGTTCAGGGGCTACTGAGGGAGTTCCGGACTAGGGGTGTCCGGATAGCCGAACTATCATCATCGGCCGGACTCCAAGACTATGAAGATACAAGATTGAAGACTTCGTCCCGTGTCCGGATGGGACTTTCCTTGGTGTGGAAGGCAAACTTGGCGATACGGACATGTAGATCTCCTACCATTGTAACCGACTCTGTGTAACCCTAGCCCTCTCCGGTGTCTATATAAACCGGATGGCTTTAGTCCATAGGACGAACAACAATCATACCATAGGCTAGCTTCTAGGGTTTAGCCTCCTTGATCTCGTGGTAGATCCACTCTTGTAACACATATCATCAATATTAATCAAGCAGGACGTAGGGTTTTACCTCCATCAAGAGGGCCCGAACCTGGGTAAAACATCGTGTCCCTTGTCTCATGTTACCATCCGTCTAGACGCACAGTTCGGGACCCCCTACCTGAGATCCGCCGGTTTTGACACCGACACCTAGGTTCATAATTCAAAGATTAAACTTGTACAATCCAATATATGTACTACAAAAACTAAATTAGATCATTATTATTCAGCACAGTTTGACTATTGGTCTGTCGAGTCTTTTTTTGAAAACTCTCAGCTCACGTGGTGTATATATTCGATAGTTGGTAATGATCGCTCCTCCCTTTATCCCCGAGTGCATTCAACCAAAATGTCTAGCACACGGGAATGAAGGAGAAGTGACCCCCACGACAACAGTCGGCATTATTATTCTCTCATATATGGTGGACACACTCCCTCATTTTTGTCATGTATGGAGCCTCGATAGACTTAAAGTCAACCCGAAATATCGTTTAATTATCTTTCTACAAAATCCAGGCCACTCGATATTTCCTACATATTCTAGCATAAGTCATGCCAGAATTCACGGAAAAATCCGGCATGACCTTTGCGAAAAAAGGATATATCGAGCACCTGAAATTTGCCGGAACGGAAATTAATCAACACTCCGGCAAAACATAGACCACTCGGAGGTGTAACCTATAAACATGGCCGGCCACTTGGGCATTCAAAGTAGTAGTAGTTTTCCAATTTGAGCATTCAGTAAGCAAAACCAAATCGTAAAATAAATTAGTATTCAAATTAGCATGCATTCAATAAGCAAAACTAAATCATTTCTTTCGTCCGTACATCATCGAATATTATCACTAATACATCTCAAATAGCATCATTGTCGGTGTACTAAAATAGGGGCACTACTTGGTACCCCTTACTAAGTGCACGGGTAGTTGAAGCCGCGTGGCCATGACCGCACTAAGCAGGGCAAAGGAGAGGGCCATAGCTGCAGAAACAAACAGCACAATGCCAAGACCAAATAAGATCAAGAAACAAGACGATTCTCCCCGGCAAGAGCCTTGCCAGGGTAGGATCCGCGGCCCGGACAAGAGTCTTGCCGGGGCAACTTGCCCGGCCTTACGCCAGCAAGGCGCGCTACCCTTGAGCCCAAGTTTCCCAACCTCATTGGGAACAGGGCTCGGGAGGCACTCCCGTGGTGGCATGCAGATCTTCGTGAAGATAAGAGACATTCTAAGACAGAGGAGGAATATAAGGCAATGAAACCATGGCTAGATCCTTGCCAAAGAAGCACACAAGACCTCCGGCAACATCCTTGCCGGGGACGACTACGACGTCGCGGCAAGACCCTTGCCGGGGCCCCGGCAAGGCCCTTGCAGAGGACATCCGTGACATCTACGCCAGGCCCGCGCCTGCCACAGTCCCGCCCCCGTTCCCTATACAGCTGCCAGCCCACCAGCTGGGCAGACACCTGCGTGTCAACAGGGGGGCTTCTGGGCCAACTCAGTGCATGCCTACGTGGTGCCATGCAAATCTTCGTGAAGGCCCTGCCGCCGCGCCACCTCAGCTACCTGCCAGCCTACATGGCGCCACCTTAGCTGCCTGCTAGTCTACATGGTGTCGCACGCCTCGCTGGCTCAGGCGCGTGTCGAAGCAGGGGAGAGCGGCAGCGAACGGGACGTGGGTTCGCATTTAATGCGCCTTGTCCCATACGGCTATCGATAGGCTTAAACACAGTGCCCCGATGCCACCTCCTGGTGCCACTGTGGCGATCCCCTTGCCTATAAAAGGAGGCCCAAGGCATCCAGGAGAAGGATTCGGATCTTTGGACAAGTTACGCCTATTGTAGCTAGCTCTAGAACAAGAACACTCAAATAGAGATCTTAGGCAGGAGTTGGGTGTTACGCAAGCCGCGGCCCGAACCTGGGTAAACACCCTGTGTCCACTGAATTGGCCTCCAATCCTGCTCTCCTCTCAACCCCGCGCCTCGCAACCGTAGCAAGGATCTCGTTTTGATCCCATAGGTGTCGTTCCCACCAACATCTTTGGCGCGCCAGGTAGGGGGCGCTGCTTGTTGAGAGAATCTGGTTCGGGAGTTGTCTTAGTAGTTCTTCATTGCCATGGCTTCCAAGGAAGAAGGCGATCGAACGAGCAGCCCTGCCATCAGGTGCGGCAAACATCCGCGCGGCGACAAAAAAAAAAGCTAAGTCATGCAAAAACTTCAAATAATTCTTTCTTATACAAGGTTATCTTCCTCGAAGATCTTCCCTCTGTACGGGAAACCTGCACGCAATGGGGCCCTTCCGTCATTGGCAACGCTCTTGGTCTGTTTCGAGTCCGCTCAACAGATCGAGCGGCTGCGTCAAGGGCGGCAGGGTGGCCTTCCGCTATTGGCAACGCTCTCGCTCTGTCTCGAGTCCGCTCGGCAGTTTGGGCGGCCGCGCTGAGAACGGCAAGGTGGCTCACACGGCGGTAAGCACACCCTGCCGACCGCTAAAGGATCCGTCGTTCAAAGCATAGTGGTTTGGGTTAATGCGCCGGCGAGCCTATCTAGTAGGCATATGGTGGACGTACAGAGAAAGGTTGAATAGGGAAATAACATGCATCATATTAAAAGTACTGCAGAGTTATATTACACCAATTGTTGTTGCGGTTCTAACTAAAGGTATGAATTGTCTTGGTCATGAACCTGCAACGACAGCAAGGAACGGGGCGCTTAGTCCCGGCACTGGCCCTCCAGCCTCTGGATCCTGCTGATGCGGCTGATGACGGGCTCGATGTGCTCCTCAAGCACTGCGATGTCCGCGTCGTCCGGCAAGCTATCCAGCGAGGCATCAAAGTCGAGGCCGGGGTTCCAGTGCGCCAGCTTGGTGAGAACCTTGGTCATGGCGCCCTGGCAAAGCATCCGGGCCTCATCGGCCAAGGAGCTCGCCCGATTGGAGTGAAGCTGCTCCAGAGCCCTGAGGACACTCTCAAAAAAGATGGTCAGACTGGCGTTGGGGCTCAGATTTGGTTCCGGGGCATACTTCACGTCCGGCATCTTCATCTTGGCCAGTTCCTCGGTGATTCTGTTGGCAACGGCAACAATGCGACCGATCCAATGTTTCTCGCCATCAACCTGGTCCTTGAGATTGGCAGCCACGTTCGCCCGGAGTTGCTCCTCCGCCGCCAAGCGCTGGGTCAAGGTCCCCTCCCGGATTTTGGCCTCCTCAAGCGCCCCCTCAAGGCCCTCCAGCTTAAGCTTTAGGTCCTTGATGGTGTCGTTAGTAGTGGAAAGCTACTCAGCTCTGCTAAGAACCTCGGATTGTGCCTCGAGCAGGGCCTCGTTGAGCGTGTTCTTTTCTGAGGACAGCTCCAGGGTTGGCTTCGCCAGGTCATCCCGCTCCGTCTCTAACTCCGTCACCTTGTTGCCGTGGGCCAGGGCCTGGGCATCGAGCACCTCCTGGTGCTTATGCTCCAGATCTTGGGTCCACGCCGCGGCAAGCTTCTCAACCTCCTCATCCTTGCCGCGAAGTTTGGCGGCAAGCGCCGCCTTGCACGCGGCGAGATCCTCCTCATAGGAGTTCAGTGCGGCCTCGCGTTGGTGCCGGACGGCCTCGTACTTGTCGGCATGCGCCTTCGCCATCTCCTGGGCCTTCTCGATGTCGCACTGCTTGAAGACAAGCTCTTGTTTGCGCTCAGCCAGCTGCTCCTAAGCGGCCTTCAGCTCTTCATGGGCCTAGCGGAACCAGGCCTGCGCCTCGGCGACATGCTTCTCGAGGTCGGCCTCCGTCTTGTTCACCACCGCCTCCTTGGTCCTCGCCTGGTCCAGGCAGGCGCGGTGGAGCGCTTGGAGCTTGTTGAAGTTGACACTCAGGGCCTAGAGGAGCCACTCCTCTTGGGAGCCGCCACCCGAGCTCGGCTCGTCAACAACCTCGAGCCTGGCGGCGGCAAGCACCTCGTCGTCAAAAATTTCCCCCTCGGCGGGCACTCCGGTGCTCGCCGTCCCTAGAAGGCGGACGAACAAGTTGTCACCGATCTTCAGGTACCTGCCCGAGCCGGAGGCAGCGGAGGAGGAGGGTTGGTCGTCGACCACCTCCTCCTCGGCAGCGGCACCCCTGTCGGCCTCCCCGGCAGGCTCCTTGTCGGCCTCCTCCTCAGCAGCAGCGCCCCTGCCGGTGTCCCCGGCGGGCCCCCTGTTGGTGTCCCCAGCAGGCCCCTTGCCGGTGTCCCCGGTGGGCCCCCTGTCGGTGTCCTCGGTAGGCCTTTCACCGGCCTCCTCATCGGTGACCTTGCCGAACTCCTCGGCAGACCCCGCGGCAGCTTCCTCCACATCCTTGGCGGCTTCATCGGAGGCGATCTTGGTGGCCTCGGCCTCCGCATCCTTGGCAATCTCCTCGATGGTGGCGTCGGTGGTCCCCTGGTCAGTCGAGGCAGCGCCTGGATACCAGCATGGGGGTGAGGCAGAACCAAACCAAGAAGAAGAAAAAGAGAGCAGAAGAAAGTGGCAAGAACAGGGGATGGATGGACTCACCTGTGCCGGGATGGGGAGAGGTGGCTCTCTCCTCACCAACTTCCATTACCGGGGTGGACCCGCCAGCACCTAGGTTCGCCTCCTCCTCCTCCGTGTGCATGGGCTCGGTGCTTGGCGCCCTTGTCGGGGACGCCCCACGGGGCGGTGTGGTCGATGGAGGCGGCGTGTTGGGGATGGCCCCCAGTGGGTCCTCCTGCTGCCATCCTTCTCCTACGGCCATGGCAAGGTCAGCACCAAAAAGATCACCTTTTCCAGCACACGTTGACAAGGAACAGGTGGTAAACTTATGTTGGGGGCTGAGCCGGGGGCTGCCTCGTGGGCTGCCATCGTCCGGGCTGCTCTCCACCACTAGCAGTGCACCTGGAGTGCCTGCCGAGGGTTGGCTGCTTGCCGAGGCCCTGGCCCTCTTCCTCACCCACTGGGCCAACGTTTCCGCGTCCCTACCAAGACAAAACAAGTCAAAATAAACAAACAACTCTGCTGGAAAAGACAGGAATGACGGGGGTAGGATGCTCACTCCTCCTCTGTCTCCTCGTCTGTTGCCTTCCTCTTCCTCCTCGGGCTGAGGGACGAGAAGTCAAAGATGATGTCCTCGTTCGCGCTTGCCGGAGGAGGAGAAGGCGATGGAGTCCGGTAGCGTTTGGACGAAGAAGAAGTAGCCGCCATCTTCTTCGCCATCGCGGCTCTCTTCTTCGCCTCCGCAGCCCGCGTCACACGCGCGGCTCCCACCGGCGCCGCCTACCGCGGCTCGCCCCTACCCCGTCAGACCGGCTCGCCAGAGCTGGCCCGGTGCAGGGTGCATCTCTTCTTCGCGGCCGAGGGGTTGACGGCCTCGGCCTCCTCCTCGGATGATTCTTTAACTGCATCCCCGGCAGGAGGGGCCTCGACGCTGCCACCGCCCGCCCCTTGGGCGTCCTTCACCCACCAGGCGAGTTCCTCTTCCTCTACGGCTGCGGTGGCCTCGTTCTCCATGTCGCCGACCTCGCCGACCAGCCTGGCGAGCCCCGCATCCACCGCCCTATGGGCGATGTAGTTCAGCTCCTCCTGGGTGGTGTCCTGGATGAGCACTGGCTCATCATGAGCAAGTTCTTCGACGAGGTTGTCGAAGAAGTTTTGCACCTGCTGTGCCGGGGGCTCGACCCAGTTTGGGTCAAGGCCGTGAGCGTTGAAGGCTGGCATCATGGCGAGGATTTTGGCCTGCCGGGCGTTGTTGCTCAGTGGGACCACACCCAGCAGTAGCCCAAACAGCGGCCCTTTGACGACCTTGCCGGACTTCGCCGCCCTGCCGGTCCTCTCCACCCTGCCATCAGCATACACGTCGAGCCGGAAGAGCCTCCGGCAGTACCGGGAGTGCCCCAGCACCATGAGGTTGTTCTGTAGGCTAGTGCGGAGCCTCATGATGTCAGCCGCGTTCCTAAAATCCCAGGTCGGCCTCCCTTTCCTCGTGATGAAATCCGCCGCGATCATCTCCAGGGTGAGGCAGTGGATCTTGGTGGTGGCAATCGAGAACTTCTTGTCGTTGGGGTCGAGGTCACTCCAGTCTGCGTTGCGGGGCAGCGGCTCCTGACAAACTCGAACTCCGGCGAGTCCTCCTCCACGATCCAGCACCACCGGCCCCACCATTCTTCCCACCTCTCCTTTGTGGCGCCTTCTGGGTACGCCCCCTTTTCCTGGGCCCTCGGGATCCAGGCGACGGTTCCAGAAAGGGCGCCCCCAGGCTGGACGCGAGGGGAGAATTAATGACGGAAGAGTCTCGTGCTAGGCACTACTCCGGCGAACCCCTCACAGAGGTGGGCAAAGCACGCCAAATACACCATCGCGTTCGGCATAAGGTCCAGCAGGTTGAAGCCGAAGGTGCGCATGACGTCATTAAAGAAATCGGAAAAAGGGGGGCAGAGCCCGCAGTAGAAGAAGTCGACGAAAAATGGGTACCGTTCCTGGCCACCCAGGTCGCAATTTGCGGGGAGGGCGCGTGTGGCCGGATGCGCCGACGTTGCCACCCCCCACAGGGGCTTGAAATAGTCCCTTGGTTTGAGGGCATCGACCGACAACGGGACGAAGTAGGCGGACTGCGCCCGCCACACCGCCGCCTCGCTCTCCGGCATCTCCTTCCCCTTCGTCTCTCTGGCTGTGCCCTTGCCTTTGCTAGATTTGGGCGCCATGGCGGCTGGAGAGGGAGCAAGGGGCTGAGGGCAGTGGGGGGAGCAGCGGCGGCGAACTGGGGCTTGAAGAAGAAGAAGATGAGGACGGCGATACCAAGATTGGGGGGAAAGCAGAGGGTAAATGAGTCGCGCGCCCGCGGTTATTCCTTTTTACGGGGAAGGCGTAGGCCGCCTCTTTGCCATTAATTTCCACATGACGCATGCCTGCAGCAACCACTCCACGCATGCCCCCCCACTTCACGCACGACCCCCATGTCACGCATTCAACGCGGGTCATGGGGAAGCGCAGCGGGCAAAAAGTTACTGAGGTAGAAAGTCGCCCCGCCTGCCCGTGCACTGTTTTTGGGCCTAGCCCAACAAACGCGCCGCGTTTATGTGTGGCCCAGGCCCGGGGGCTCCTGTCGGTGTACTAAAATAGGGGCACTACTTTGTACCCCTTACTAAGTGCGCGGGCAGTTGAAGCCGCGTGGCCACGACCGCACTAAGCAGGGCAAAGGAGAGGGCCAAAGCTGCAGAAACAATCAGCACAACGCCAAGACCAAAGAAGATCAGGAAACAAGACAATTCTCCCCGGCAAGAGCCTTGCCAGGGTAGGATCCGCGGCCCCGACAAGAGTCTTGCCGGGGCAACTTGCCCAGCCTTACGCCAGCAAGGCGCGCTACCCTTGAGCCCAAGTTTCCCAAACTCATTGGGACCAGGGCTCAGGAGGCACTCCCGTGGTGGCATGCAGATCTTCGTGAAGACAAGAGACATTCTAAGACAAAGGAGGAATAAAAGGCAACGAAACCACAGCAAGATCCTTGCCAAAGAAGCACACAAAACCTCCAGCAACATCCTTGCTGGGGACGACTACGATGTCGCGGCAAGACCCTTGTCGGGGCCCCGGCAAGGCCCTTGCCGAGGACATCGTAGTCGTCCCCGGCCAGGTATTGGAGAACCTTCCCTCCAACGCAACCATGTAGCGACGGACGTGCTCGTCCTCCTCGCTGACATGGTGACGTACCACCTCCGCGGGGTCCTAAAGCCTCCACACCGTTACTGGCCCACGCGACCGCCACCAAAGAAGGTTCGGGTCAACGACGGGCTGGCTCCTCACCAAGCTGCGCCGCCCGGAAGGTAGCACCTCCCAGTACTAGCCTGGCGGAGCCCAGTCCCGGACATGGCCCCTTTGATCAAGTAGGTGTCCTCCGCCAAGTCGACGACAAGGATGCGGGATAGGCATCGTCGACGTCGATGCGGGAATAAATGCTTTAACTAAAAAAATAACAACAAATTCTATTAACTACACCTAGTTAAATACACCTAAAACACCTAAATTCTATTAACTACACCTAGTTAAAAACCTACATTCTGAACATGATTCAATCATAACTAGGGTTCATACTACATTATTCTAAGATTAAACACCTAAAATACCTAAATTAAATTAACAACATGGGGTGGCTGGTCTCACCTCGAGGTCGGAGGGGGTCGGTAACGGGGACGACGGCGGGGATGATGTTAGGGCTTTTTTATTTCTGCAAAAATGAAATATAAACAAAAACATTATTATCGTGATCTTAGGACTTAGTGAAACTCCATAAGCTATCAAGTAAATATCCATTTTGATTCCAATTGTCTGCAATTTGTTTCCTAAACCCTAAGAACATTATTATCCTCATTTTTTATACTAAATTTATATTACTAAATTCTAGTACCTAACAATTTCTATTACTAAATTTCTATTACTAAATTCTAGTACCTAACAATTTATATTACTAAATTCTAGTACCAAAAAAATTATACCTAAATTTTTATACAAAAATAGGAGGGCAGTGGGAGGAGGAGGAGGAGGGAGGAGTGAGGGCTTCGGGCGGCTGGGGAAGGGCGGAGAGAGGAGGGAGCATGGAGCACGGCGGTGGTCGGACAAGGGAGAGGAGGGAGGAGGGCCGTCGGCGCGAGGGAGGAGAG
>NC_057807.1:696862325-696872859 GCF_018294505.1 Triticum aestivum
GAGAGGAGGGCCATG
The DNA here is from genome assembly GCF_018294505.1 of Triticum aestivum. Lineage (NCBI taxonomy): Eukaryota > Viridiplantae > Streptophyta > Magnoliopsida > Poales > Poaceae > Triticum > Triticum aestivum. Next base: position 696,862,341 of record NC_057807.1, read on the forward strand.
GGAGGAGGGAGAGAGGAGGGTGGCGAGAGGGGGAGGAGGGGGAGGGCGGCGAGAGGAGGAGGGAGGGAGGCAGAACCTTGGGGGCATCGGCGGCGACGGTGAGCGATGTCAGCGACGGCAGGCGACATGCGGCGAGTGAGAGTGTGTGAGGGAGAGTGAGGGACGCGCGCGGGGTGTGGATAAGGTAACCGTAGTAGTAGTGTTGGTTAGAAATAAGCGCTACTGCTATTTAGCAGTAGCGCTCGTTAAAGGACAGCACTATTGCTATGTACAATAGCAGTAGCGCTTTCTAATTACGAGCGCTACTAGTATACCTACACTGCCTGCAACCATTTGGCAACTATAGTAGTAGTGATTTTTATAACAAAAGCACTACTGCTACATGAATAGTAGCAGCACTCTTCAGACACAAGCGCTACCACTCTTTAGCAGCAGCGCTTTCTTAAAAAGAGCTCTACTACTGAGCTCCTGTGTATAAGCATTTCCCTAGTAGTGTAAGGGATATTAAGGCCTCCTTAAAATAGAGAACCAGAACAAAGCATTAACACATAGTAAATACATGAACTCCTCAAACTATGGTCATCACCACGAAGTATCGCGAATACACTCCGGGGTTGACGGATCATAACACGTAATAGGTGACTATAACTTGCAAGATCGGATCTAGAACATATATATAATGGTGATAACATAAACGGCTGAAATCATGGCACCCGGGCCCAAAGTGACAAGCATTAAGCATGGCAAAGTCATAGCAACATCAATCTCAGACCATAGTGGATAATGGAGATCAAGCCCTAAAAAAACTAACTCGATTACATGATGAATCTCACCCAACTCCTCATCGACCAGCGAGCCTACGAAGGAATTATTCACTCCCGGCGAGGAGCATCATAGAATTGGCGATGGAGAAAGGGTGGTGATGACAAAGATCAAAGATTCCCCTCTCCAGAGCCCCAAACGGAATCCAGATCTGCCCTCCCGAGGAAGAACAGGGGGTGACGACAGCTCCGTCTTGTGAAACGTGATAATTCTTTCTCTCCTATTTTTTTCCAAAAATAGAACTTTATAGCGATAAGACGATCGGGGCCACCAGGTGGGGAACTCCCACCTGGGCGCGCCTGGAGGGGGGGCATGCCCTGGTGGGAGTTGTCCACCCAGGTGGCCCCCTCCGGTGACTCTTGGCTCCAGTATTTTTTATATATTCAAAAATAAATCTCTGGAAAGTTTCGCTCCGTTCTGAAAACTTTTATTTCTACACAAAAACAACACCATGGTAGTTCTGCTGAAAACAACGTCAGTCCGAGGTTAGTTTCATTCAAATCATGCAAATTAGAGTCTAAAACAAAAGGAAAAGCGTTAGGAAAAGTAGATACGACGGAGACGTATCAACTCCCCCAAGCTTAAACCTTTGCTTGTCCTCAAGCAATTCAGTTGATAAACTGAAAGTGAAAACGAAAAACTTTTACGAACTCTTTTGCTCTTGTTTCATAAATAATCTTAAACAGCACCCAGGTTTTCAACAAAGATTATAACTAACCATGTCGACAATGACTTTTAAAAATTATATTAACTCATACCACTGACATAATCAACTAGAGAGCAATAATAAGATATCTCAAACAGCAACACATTGTCAAAACAACCATGATATAATATGACAATAGTGGTATCTCGCTAGCCCTTTCTGAGACCACAAAACATAAATGCAGAGCACCCCCTAAGTTCAAGCAGCGACTAAACATTGTAATTCATGGTAGAAAAGATCCAGTCATGATGCACCCAACATTAGCTACACACAATGCATTAGCATGACAACGGTGCTCTCAGGTTTTGGTGCTTATTTGAGAAGGCGATGACACAACATAAAAATAAATAGATAGTCCCTTCACAGAGGGAAGCAGTAATTTGCAGAGGTGGTAGAGCTCAAGTTTTTAAAACAGAGATAAATGAAATTTTGAGACATGCACCCTTCTTGTTTACTTCACGACCATCAGTTATCAATATCTTCCATGCTAAACACGCTAGTGGCGGTATCCAAGCAGAAATGTAAAGGTTATGGGCATACCTATTACCACCCTTTTCTCGTGCGATGGCAAGTGAACAAACAATCGACCTGAGAATAACCCGCTTAGCATGGAAGATGCAGACTACCTCTTATCGTTCCATGAACGATCCAGGCACACAAAAAGGATGTTTATTTGAAGTTTTTAGAGATGGCACATGCAAATTTACTTAGGACGGCAGGGTAGTACCGCATATAGGTAGGTGTGGTGGACTTGTTTGGAATAACTTGGGTTTCTGGTTTTTGATGTACAAGCAGAATCCCCACTTAGTACAGGCGAAGGCTAGCAAATAGGTTGAGAAGCGGCCAGCTAGAGCGCAACAACGGTCATGAACATGCATTATGCATAAGTAACATTGGATACTAACATGAGTAGGATATGAACACCATGAACATAAATATCATAGAGGCTATGTTGGTTTTGATTCAACTACATGCATAAACATGTGCCAAGTCAAGCCACTCGAGCATTCAGAGGAGGATACCATATCATCATACTACATCACAATCATTTTAACGCAATGTTGATATCCAAGATAAATCATTATCCACTCCTAGCTACTTATGCATGGCATGAGAAACTATAATCTCTAATTGTCATTATAAACATGTTTGATCATAATAGGCTAAATCACGGATACTAGGTTAAACATATTTACAAAAACAGAACAAGTCGAGTTCATACCATTTTCTCTCTACCACGGCTAGTTCATCTAATATCGTCATTATTGCCTTTCACTTGCACGACCGAATGATTTGAAAATAATAATAGTGCAAGAGTGCCGTGGACTAAGCTAGAATCTGCAAACATTTTATTCAAAAGGAGAAGACAAGGTAATATGGGCTCTTTGTCAGATTAACAATAATTCAAATGAGAGCCACTCAACATTTTCATCGTGGTCTTCTCCTCGGTATGACTCAATAAAAAGAAAAGAAATTTATAGAAACATACTGAAATATTTTTGGAGTTTTTGTTTTTTCGTAAACAAGCAAATGAAAAGAGAAAAGGCAAAAATGAGGAAAACTATTTACACGGGAAAGCTCCCAACAAGTAAAAGAAGAACAAGGATATTTTTTTGGGGTTTTCTTTTTGGTGCTACAACAATTTAAACTAGGAAAAAAATCAAAAAGAAGCAAGAACCATATTTTTGGATTTTCTCAAAGTTTTTCAAACATATAAAAAGAGAGCGAGAAAATAAATCTAACATGGATAATACAATGAAACAGTGTAAACACCGACAACTGGAATGAAATGTGTGAACATGAATGTAATGTTGGTGGGAATACGTACTCCCCCAAGCTTAGCCTTTTGGCCTAACTTGGTAATCACCAGTCTTAGAAGCCGTGAGGTCCAATGTTGAAGTGCTGAGGAACAGGCACCATAGGGTCCCACTGTTGAGGCTCCTCATGTGCTGCAGTCAAGTTGTTCTGGTAAGCGACAATATCCTCAGGTATAATTATGTATCCGTCCCTGACAACATGATCAAACAAGGCAGGTGCAGGCAAGGGAATAATATCACGAGTTTTCACACTGAAAACTAAGTTGTAAGGCATATCAATATTAGGGTAATCAGCAGCAATAAACGGATGGTCCTCCATAGCTGCTCTATCTAAGTAAGCTCTGGGCAAAGGATGATCATGATGGCGTATCTGCACATTGAAGTGAGTCGACGAGCGAGTAGTGTAAATACCCCCATGTATTTTACCCTTGGATCTATTAAGGTGAAGGCGACGTGGCACAATAGCTCCCAAGCTATAAGTGTTTGTCGCCATAAAGTGCGTGATGCAAAACAGCAAAATCTGGGGCGCTAAGTGCACCCACCTTCTCTCTCGCTAGCAAGCACCTTACAATAAATATGGCAAAATAATGCAAGGTAGGGAACTGCAAGCTAACAGCGGTGGTGCTCGATACTCCTATCTCATCCCCTACTGTCAAAGTACGGTAAAAGCCTTCAAACTCCGAGGGCTTAGGATCTACCAAATCCCCATTACAAGGAAGCATGCATATGTCACAGAAGTCAGTGATTGGTATCCGGTGGGTTTCAACATTTAAATTAAACTGCACCTCAGGGTGATTATTCCTAGAATGAAAATAAACATTTTGCACAAAGGAGTTTGTGAGGAGATGATATTGTTCGTATTCAGCTACGATAAAGTCGGTGAGGCCGGCATTAGTGATTTTTTGGACCCCCAGGCGTGCCTTGGTGGGTTGTAGGAAGAAGAAATAAGTGAGGGGGCCCACGTGGGGACCACAACCCACCAAGGCACGCCTGGGGGTCCAAAAAATGTTCATGAATTAAAAAACATCCTAAAAATTCAAAAAATGATTGTGACTTACAAAATAGTTTATTGATCCATAAAATGTTCGCTGATTCAAAAAATGATCATGCATTTCAAAAAAATGGTTGTTAAATCCAAAAATGTTCATGAATTTCAAAAAAGGTTTCACCAATTTCCAAAAAATTATTCGTCAATTCTACGAATTTTCGCCTATTCCAGAAAATGTTTTACAAAATGTTCACACTTGTTTATGCAAATAGTATAAAATGTTCATGATTTTAGGAAATGATTGAAAATCTGTAAAATGTTCATGGTTTCAGATATATTCATGGGTTTCAAAAAATGTTCATGATTTTCAAAAAGTGTTCATGATTTCACGAAAACGAGGGTGATATTTTATCTTGGTGATGCAACAAAATATTCGTAATTTTCAAAAAGAAATGTTCAAAAAATAAAAGAATGTTATGTTTGTTTTTGAAATTGTGTATTAAAAAATGTTAGTGAAATTGAACAAAATTGCGCCAATTCAAAAAATGTTCACGAATTAAAAAATTACCTAAAAATGCAAAAACTATTGACTTAAAAAATAGTTTATTAATTCATAAAATGTGCACTGATTCAAAAAATGATCATGAATTTCAAGAAATGTTGGTTAAATAAAAAAATCATGCATTTAAATAATTGTTTGACCAATTTCCAAAAAAATGTATGTCAATTCTAGAAATGTTTGCCTATTCAAGAAAATGTTTTAAAAATGTTCAAAAAAATAAAAAATATATGTTTGCACATAGTATAAAATGTTCATGAAATCAAAAAGAGTCTACGATTTTAGAAAATGGTTGAAAATCTATAAAATGTTCCCGATTTCAGATATGTTCACGAGTTTAAAATATGTTCATGGTTTTCAACAATTGTTCATGATTTTACGAAAACGAGAGTAATATTATATCTCGATGATGCAGCAAAATGTGGTCATGGACATTGGAGTACTTTTTTTTTCTCCCGTTGTAATGCACGGGCCGTTTTTTAAGTTGCTAACAATGGGTAGTGTTGACTTTGTCCTTTCCTTGAAATCAAAAGCACCATTCAGAGCTTGTTCTGAACCTCTCCCAACTCTCTCAACTTCGAAGATTCAGCTTCTCAACCTAGCTTCTCACTCCATCCAGCGATCTTGGTTCATTCTGCAGCCGAATCAGCTTCTCTCTCGCAACTTTAGGCTGGCAGCGGTTGTTGGGTTGTGTCGCCAAATTCTCGAATGGAGTGCTAATCCAAAAGGAATCCATCGAAGAGTATGAGCTTCTGGCAAAGCATGGAGGAGGCTTTCGCGGTTTCATCTCTTGGTTCAAACAAATGGTAATTTCCATTAGACCATTTCATTTCTTTGTGTAATTTGCGGCTAATGCAACAATCCTTTCGTATTAAACTTGTAGGCTAATTCATAGTCTATGGACGTCGAATTGAGACAAGTCGCTAATGGTTTTGACTACAAGGTCCGTTCATTTGACAAATATGACATCAACGGGTATCGCTTTCGTACCTTTGGCAAAGAGCTATCTATGGCCGACCGAAAGTCTACAAATTGTTGTGTCTCTGCTATCGGCGAAGGAGGTGACGTATATTATGGGAGAGTTGAAGCAATTTATGAACTTTCATTCTATGATGAAAACCACCGAATGTCGTAGTCTTCAAATGTTATTGGGTCCAGCCAAAGGAGACTAGAAGGACTCGTGAACATATAGGGCTAGTCGAAATCAAACAAAGCACCCATTTAGATGGTCCCGAATGTCTATATTACGGCTCAATAGGCGACCCAAGTATTCTATCTACTATGGGCCTGCCAAACCGATCCAAATCTGAATGATTGGGATGTCGTCTATGAAGTGCCTCCACATGTTAGACCACCTCCCCCCAATGAAGAGGATTATAAACCTCACATTAACCCAGACACATATGAAGGAGAATTTTTTCAAGAAACACATCTTTCCAAAAAAATGTTTCAAGAACCGCTCTACTTCACCCCCGGAACATGGAAGCAGATAGCGACAGTGAATCCGACTTCACCCCTGAGCCGGAACAAGAAGAGGCTACTACTGCGGATGACCTATCAATGCTAGACCGATTACATAAAGGTGGCCTTCCGCATGTTGATGCCGCTGAACCCGATGAGCACGTCATTCATGATACTGATGATGATGATGCATTTATTGATCCTAGAGCATATATAGACGATCAAGATTATTATTAGTTCGTGTCAGGTATTCAATTTTTTTATATTGTACTTGATGATGATACACTTAAGTTATATACTATTATTATTCATGTCGGTATTAAATTTTTCTTATCCTTGTATAATTTTCTTACTTGTATGATTGTTTGTTATACATAGTGCCATGGTCTTGATATCCGTCTCCGTCGGCCCTCGTCCGGTTTATGATTCGGATGTGGTATATAGATTCTCTTTTATAACTATTTGTTGCATTCCGCGTTTATGAAAATTATGCCCATCAAGTTGACATAGATATTTTTATCTAAGAGGTATGTGAATCGGAATTTCAAACCGACCCTCTTGTCGAGAAGTTAAAATTCTTTAGTAACACTAATATTTCTTAAATAAAGTAGTTTGACCATAGTTTGACCAAAAATTCAAAAAAACATAAATTTGAGGTTAACTTTTTTTCCTTTCAGAATTCGAGGATTATAAAAATTTGCCAAATGGACTATGGCGTCGAAATCGGAACCAGCTTTTCGTGCTGAACATTTTGATGTATACGTTTTTTTACATCGTATGCAAAAGTTATAGCCACTTTTCATAACACTTTTTTGCAAAACATGTTCGAATTTATGTTTTTAAATTTTCCTAACTAGTAGATGTAGGAACATAACTACATCTCGAAGGATTTTAATTTTAGAAGTTTTTTTTAAACTGAAATGGCGATAGGGGGGGGGGGTAGAGTTTACCCCTTTAGTTCGGGATGGTGTATATCCAATCCTACCTTAGACTACATCTGCTAGCACCGTCCCAGCCAGAGCCACAACTAAGGTTAACTAACCCAGAGTCACGTTCTATTAAAGTGGCAAAAAGAATAACTTTTTAATATAGCAAAACTAATTCAATCAACTATTATTAAAGGCTAAACAACTATTAATAGAAAACAGTGGCAAAATTAATATTAATTAATTATAAAAATTTATCTATTGTTGTCTAACAGAAGCATACTACAACATGTTAAAATCTACAGAAAGAACTAACTAAAAATAATTGAAAACAACAATTAAAGGACTAAAACAACTATATAAGTAAAACAATATTGTTTTAATTAAAATCCTAATTTAAATTATTCTAAAAATAAGCAAATAAATCTTACTATGACAACAATCTAACATGTGACTAGGAGCAAAAAGAATTAAATAAGAAAACTATTTTTAAACTCAAATTATTCACAATCTAGTGTTTGAAGCAAATTTTAAAAAAAATCATTCAAATTTGAAAACTAATGGCATAAACAGAAACTAGACAAAATTTTGAATCTAATGCAAAATGAATCACTCAAAAACATCAAATATCCTAAAAGATATAAGCAATTTAAAACAGAAACTAAAAACTAAAAACAAATGAAAAACTAAAAACAAATTTCAAAACCCCTTTAGTCCCGGTTGGAGACACCAACCGGGACTAAAGCCTCAACCACTTTAGTCCCGGTTTGTGGCTCCAGACGGGATTAAAGGGCTAATCTTTAGTCCCGGTTGGACACAAATCGGGACTAAAGGTCCCATTTAAACCGGGACTAATGCATGCCTAGCGCCCTAGCGCTCGAACCGGGACTAATGCTTACATTGGTCCCGGTTCATAATGCAATCGGAACTAATGTGTAGATCGAGCTTGAACCAAAGCCCCATTTTCTACTGGTGATTCTTGGGTGATGACGCAGAAAGGGGTGACTCGAAGGCTGCTGCAACAGGGGCAAAGAAAATAACTAAAGTGGCATAAGAAATCTACGGACATTGACGTGGTTGGGTTCCTATGACTAGGAGGCTGGGCAATGTAGTCAGTGTCACTGTTGGGTTGTTCTATGAGCATACTTCAGTGTATTAAACATGTCTTGTCCGCTCGCGGGTTTGGGGTTTTAGTTTTAGAGCAATTTTGCGGTACCTTGGCACTACAAAAGAGGAGTCGGACTGCCGGAGTACCAACTAACTCTAGCTATCAACAAAAATTTGCAATCAATGATTTTCTAGGGTAATTTTGACTTTTTTTCTATATCTATATCTAATAATAAATGGGCTATTGCTTCTGACAGTGTCACTGTAATTGCTCTCAAAATTGTAAAATATTACCCACCGATGCCACCTATAAGTCATAAAAAACGTTTCACAAAGGAGAGTCCCTCACCTGGGCCGGCCCATGCAATAGGACCTCCTATATCGCACTTTGCACGCTGGCAGAAGAACAGTGCGCCCGTTTGGGCCGGCTCATGTCCGAGCGGCCTGTTTTTTTTTGTTTCCTTTTTCCGTCCGTGTTTTTTTCTACTTTAAATAATTTGGGACTACAAAAAGAGTTTCAAAAACTAATGAAAATGCAAATTTTGAAGTAAAATATTTCATAACTCATAAATTTTGCTGGATTTCGAAATTGTTCCCGATTTTTAAAAATTATACACATATTCAAAAAAATGTTCGCAATTTTGAAAACAAATATTGAGGAAATCAAAAAATGTTTATTTGCATTGCAGGGAACATCAAGATGCATGTTTTTATAAAACACCTGTTGTGATTGACCCATGCGGGAGTAATCCCATGTTTAAAAACTAATGATATCTCGAGAAAGAGGAGAGATAAGGTGAGGAGGAGTGGAGTGTGGTGGTGATTGGTGGTCGGACTGAGCGGAGGCATGGGGATGGACGGCGCCGACAGCGACCATCATGCCAGTTTGTTCCAGAGGCTTCCTTTTTTAATTGCTCAACAATGAGGTTGTGGGAGATAAGGATGAATGAGGGAAGGTCTTGTCGGCAAATGTGAAGAGAGGTGCAAGTATCTTTTAGTTGAATTTCTATCCGTCAGATATAGATCGGACGATCTATATTGCAAGATGGTAGACGTATCATCATCACCAACTCGATTTTTTATAAGAGAAGAGAAAAGTTCGTGTATCGAAATATCTTAATGAAATAGAACAAAATTTCATCAATTCAAAAAATGTTCATGAATTAAAAAATATATTAAAAATTCAAAAAATGATTGTGACTTACAAAATAGTTTATTGATCCATAAAATGTTCGCTGATTCAAAAAATGATCATGCATTTTAAAAAAATAGTTGTTAAATCCAAAAATGTTCCTGAATTTCAAAAAATGTTTCACCAATTTCCAAAAAAATATTCGTCAAATCTACGAATTTTTGCCTATTCCAGAAAATGTTATACAAAATGTTCACACTTGTTTATGCAAATAGTATAAAATGTTCATGATTTTAGGAAATGATTGAAAATCTCTAAAATGTTCACTGTTTCAGATATGTTCATGGGTTTCAAAAAATGTTCATGATTTCCAAAAAGTGTTCATGATTTCGCGAAAATGAGGGTGATATTATATCTTGGTGATGCAACAAAATATTCGTAATTTTGAAAAAAAAATGTTTAGGAAATAAAAGAATGTTATGTTTGTTTTCGAAATTGTGTATTAAAAAATGTTAGTGAAATTGAAAAAAATTGTGCTAATTCAAAAAAATGTTCATGAATTAAAAAATTACCTAAAAATTCAAAAACTCGTTACTTAAATAATAGTTTATTGATTTATAAAATGATCGCTGATTCAAAAAGTGATCATGAATTTCAAGAAATGTTGGTTAAATAAAAACATTCGTGCATTTAAATATCTAGCAAACATGTCCGTGCGTTGCAATGGGAGAAAAAATATCATGACTCTATCCCAATAAGCATGGCTCAAGCTCCTAACAGATCCACGTCCTCTAATTCGACACGACGCCCGACCGTGCCGCCGCTTATCCTTTTTCCCACCCTCGCGAATGGTCATCATGATGCCTACCTGATGACAATGCTTCAAATGTGGTCAATCCCAAGGCGATGGGTTCGCCACCGTATGTCACACCAATCATTGTGCCCACGCAAGGAAATGTTCAAATCTTCAAAAAACTAATCTCGGCATGCTACTCCTTGCA
>NC_057807.1:696873072-696891826 GCF_018294505.1 Triticum aestivum
TCATACTTCTACTCTATTTTGTACGATCAAACAATTATTATTATGAATCAGGGTTGGCCCGGTCGAGGAGGTGGATCACGACACATCGCCAGGGATGAAAGGCTCATCAATTGCGAAGTGAGAGGGTAGGATGTAGAGGCCGAACGTCACATGATGAGATTTGACGCAGGTGTTCCTACTTCCCTTTGTAGGAGAGGATGTGTAGTACCACATTGACATTGACATAGTGAGCGGCAACCATGGTTTGTGTGTATATAATCTATAAGAGTGTATGTATGTGCATCGTCTATGTATAGTCTTGCTTCAATCGGCTAGTGACGCATATCAAGGGTAGCATCAAAAAGCCCGGGCTTCGCTGGAGGCGCTCCTAGTTGGGCCGGCCCATGTAGGTGTCGTTGTTTTCCTATCTCCTTTTGTTTTTAGTTTCCTTTTATGTTTCATTTTTTCTTTTTTCAAATAGTTGTTCTAAAATTTAAAATATTGTTTGGAATGCCAAATAATGTCCTCATTTTCAAAAAAATCATAATTTCCAAAATTGTATGCATTCTAGATAATATTTATATTTTTGAAAAAATATATTCTAGTTTTAAAAAATGTTTTAAAATTTTGTTTAAAATTCAAAAAAAATCAGCATATATCACAAAATGGTCTATGTAAATTTAAATATGGTTCAACGTATATATGTTCCATATATTACAAAATGTTCAACTTACATTTAAAATGTGCTAAATAAGTATTTAAATATCTTTTAGCATATATCACAAAAATGTTCAATGTGTATCTAAAAATTGTCCAAAGTATATCAAAAAAATGTTCAGTGTATATTTGAAATTGTTCATCGTATATAAAAATCAATAATTATCTGGAATTTCTGTTTTTGTTCATGTTTTCAATAATTGGTCACGTTTTCTAGAAAATGTTCAGGTTTTAAAATTTGTTCGAATTTTTAAATTTATTCATGATTTTTTCAAACATTATTCAAATATTTTAAGAAAAATTGGTCACATTTTTTCCCAATAATTGTTGGAAAAATAAAGAGATATGCAGTTGTACATACTACTTCAAATTTTACGCTGCTGTTTAGCCATACTCAATTGCTTGCTGGTTGGCTACGCAATTATACAGCCTGAGATTGCTGGTTCAGCTCCAACACACGCGTCTTTTTATTTTAAGTATATCATTTTAAAAATCGTTTGTTGCCAGCTCTTTTAGTAATGTTTGTTGCCAGGTTATGTACTAGGCCCATCCTTAAATTTCGCACCCAAAGGACCAGTAAGCCCACACGTGTTGCTTGGCCCATAACTATATTGAGCCACAGAGCGGGCTTAGAATCGTACCTGAGAGGAGGAGCGACATACGAAGAGATCATAGAGACGCGAGTCCAATACAGTGTTCGCCAGCGACGGACGAAAAAATTATCGTGGACGAAAAAAGTGGAAAAACAATTTGTATTTTAATACTCCCTCCGTCCCATAATGTAAGAAAGTTTTTGACACTAGTGTACTGCCAAAAACGTTCTTATATTATGGGACAGAAGGAGTATTAGGTAGAGATTGTTTGACCAATTTCCAAAAAAATGTATGTCAATTCTGGAAATGTTTGCCTATTCAAGAAAATATTTTAAAAAATGTCCAAAAATTAAAAAAAATGTTTGCACATAGTATAAAATGTTCATGAAATCAAAAAGAGTTTACGATTTTAGAAAATGATTGAAAATCTGTAAAATGTTCCCGATTTCAGATATGTTCACGAGTTTAAAAAAGTTCATGGTTTTCAAAAATTGTTCATGATTTTACAAAAACGAGAGTAATATTATATCTCGGTGATGCAGCAAAATGTGGTCATGGACATTGGAGATTAAATTTTTTTTTCTCCTGTTGCAATGCACGGGCCGTTTTGCTAACAATGAGTAGTGTTGACTTTGTCCTTTCCTTGAAATCAAAAGCACCATTTAGAGCATGTTCTGAACCTCTCCCAACTCTCTCAACTCGAAGATTCAGCTTCTCAATCTAGCTTCTCACTCCATCCAGTGATCATGGTTCATTCTGCGGCCGAATCAGCTTCTCTCTCGCAACTTTGGGCTGGCAGCGGTTGTTGGTTTGTGTTGCATCATATTGAGCCATCTTGGAGGCTGGCTGGCAGCCCAAAAAGGTAGGAGAGACCTTTCTTCAGTTTTACCGGAACTATTCTGGTGTCCTCTCTAGAACATATCCGTTGCGTCCGAAACTTTTCCGGTGATCTTCTCTCAGACTCCTTGTCTAGTATTTAGCAGATAGATGACCCTTAAGCGTGTGACCCTATAGGTTCGATGAAGTATAGACATGACCCGGAACACTTTCCGATCAATGATCAACATCGGAGTCGTGGACACCCATATTGACCCCTATACCCACACGAATGAATATTCGAGTGAGCCTCCAGTAGTCGTGTGCTATTTCTGTTGCTTCGTGATATGTTACAAACACCAGAGGTGAGATTTACTTGCATCCTCGTGGATGAACAACTTGTCCACTATGCTAGTTACCTCGTTTCCGGTTTTGTTCTCTTTTCTCGTTTCCGTGTCCCGGCATCCCTATGATCAAAACACACTGTGTCTGGCCAGACGATGATGGATACCGTAACACCGAGAGGGCCTGAGAATATCTCTCCATCATCGAGGAGCAAATCCCAATCTTGATCTATCTCGTTTCTGGTCATACTTTTTCGTGAACCCGTAAGCCGACGTAATAGCCACCCAGTTACGGATGATGTTTAACAAACCCCAAAGTTCACGAAGGAACTCGATACTCTCATGGTCTAAGGAATTATGCAAACATTAACTATATCTTGTGATATTAACCATTAACTTGTGACGAATGTATCTCATAGCATAACATCAATTTGAGTCAATTCAACACAAGTGTTCTACCAACATTGTGCCATCAAAATTGTCGGCATAACAATGCCCATGATCAGAAAAACATGATTGTCATGCAATGCTTGAGCCTGTCTTAGAGGCAAGACTAGGAATACAATTCACCATTTATTGTACCACACGTGCATATGAGTTTCTCTCCGAGCCTCGTGGTTATTGTAGACTCGAGAATCATTGCAGTTATAGCATGGAACATAAACATTCATTACAAACTTGGAGATACAAAATAACTTTTATTACTGCCTATAGGGCATATCCCCTACACCATTAATTTAATTACTTGTAATCAAGACTGCTTCGCGCTCAATAACATTGTAAGACTTTGAATCATTACTCTTGAAGTAACTTTGTCTACAATGTCTATTTCCTTTGATTTATTCACGAAGCGTGAGTAGTCCCCTTGGGTTGAGTCGTAGTTCCACAAACCCATGTACGCGCATGGTATTGTTGGTTTACTTTGAGAGAACATTATTTCTATGTGTTGTGTAATGATTTTGTCTCTTGTCGCTACCTCGATCCTAGGGCTCGCACGTACCCAAGATATCGAAGACCGGGACAATGAGATGTAAAGTGTTGAGAGGAGAGGGAAGCAATGCTGAACGTTGGTGATAGTAAGATTAGTGAATTAAGTCTCTAGGGTATTACACTACAGACATTAAACACCTAATGTGTTGGTACGGTTATCCTTAATAACCTAGCTAACCCCATGAGTCAGAGAGGGCAACAAATTTTGATTTGGCAATCGAATGTGGGGTTATTTGGACACATCCCTCACATAGTATGTGCACAAGATATATGTAAAGGTGTTTACCAATGCTAAGTTAATTATTCTAGTTTGTATCTCGAATGCATATACACGATTACATGTGTAACCTTAAGTTGTGCCCTATTTCTTTATTATTGTTATTTTATCACCTCAAACGGTTGGTTCGGGGAACTGAAGCATTTTGAGATAACCAGTACTTTGCATGTATTTTTTACCAAGCATCATTCACTTATGAGATTTGATAAATCCTTGGAATTTTCATATGGAAAAGCTCAAAGTCGACTTCAGATGGCGTATCATTCCATCCTCGACCACCATGCCTACGTCAAATTCATGACCCCGACCTTGCTATGTCTACCTAAAGCTCAAAATGTCGGGTCCAAAGGGGGTCATCATGGTGTCTGGAGACTTTGAGAGCTCTCTCAAGTGCGAGGGCACCAACATTGTGTAGTCAAATCCTAGATCAATTATGTAGAGCTTGACGTGCTCAAGCAGCCCTTGACCCCATTGAAGCTCCTCCGAGCAAGGAGACTCTTTGGCGCTTAAGTCTAACAAAGACATGAAAAAGATCTAGGTCCGTCTTGAGGATGTGTCTAAGATGGGGCAAATCAAGCAAAGTGTTTTCTTGTCTTCATTCCGCTCGAGCACTTTGTGAATCACACTAAAACCACGAGTGCATGCACAAATGCACTCACACCTCCTCCTCCATCATTTCAAGCCTCCTCCAAAGTTTTTTCACTTCTTCGCATTTTCAGAAAAACCCGAGCCTTCGTCAAGGCGCTACAACAAATGCATCTTGTCTCACACTCCAATCCCTTGCGATCAATACTAGTTTTAAGTGGAAGGCGGCTATGGGTTATCCTTCATAATAGCGGTTGTACTTTTGGTTGGCATCTTATTTCCTAGACCTTTTTTCGTTGTAAAGTATCTTGTGCTAGCGTTGACGAAGAGGACACCTAGGCAACATCTCACAAACATAGAGTTGATAATGCCAAGCATAGTAATCCTCAAACTCCTCTCTAATGGGGCATGGCAAGGATAACACATGCATCTTCTTCCCATGGGTGTTTCTATTTACGTTGGTGCCATCTCATATCCTCCAGATCAGTCTTTCAGTAACCCAATGGCCTTTACAATAATTACCCAGGTGCACTACATGTCGGGCATCACCTAAGCCTTGAGGATGCACGATGTTGGAAAGTATTCCTATTTTAACATGCTGCATCGCCAACGTGGCTAGGTTGAACGCACACGAACCGTGAAACCCCAAACCCCCTTGATTCTTAGGCTTCTTTCTAGTTTCCTAACTCCGCCAATGCATCTTATTTTTCCTTCTCTTGCTGTGGCCATAACTACCGACAAGTCATGGAACCCTTACCTGATCACAAAGTGTTTTTGTCAAATCAAAACATGGCATGGCAAGTGTTGTTTTTCAGATGCTGGTATTGCGAGTGTTGGGTGTGTTAGAAAGTGATATTAATGATGGTTGCATTTTCTTTTAGACTAGTCACAATGGGTAGTAACTAGACTAGTACCACATGCCCCTTTTTTCTCATTAATTACTTGTTACATCATCTGTTTTGCCTAGAGATGTGTGATATTACCGCCTATATTACTTCCATTGTGGGTAGTCTTAGCATGAAAGTGATTTTTTTGAGGGGGGAAACCAAGTCTTTATTCAGCAAAAACCACAGTTCGTGGTACACATCTCTGGTCGTGGGGCTGTCCCAACCAGATGTGCCGACCAGGACCTAACGAGAAAGCAAACTTGGCTAAATTATGTGCATCTACATTGGTTGCACGACCTTCGAAAGTAAATTTACGGTTCATGCTACTAGCTATGCTATGAATCTCTCTGACAATGGCGCCATTTGCCCCTCTGTTGCTGTTGTTGATACTCCCAACAGCGCCTTTCGAGTCAGAAGCCACCACCAGGTCGAGTGCATTGAGATCTTGCGCCAGGGCCAACGCCTCCCTGCATGCTATTGTTTCAAGAATCTCAAGGTCATCTACTCCTTGAATCACAAGAGCTGAGCTACCCAGGAAGTTTCCATTAGCATCTCGGCATACAGCAGCCGAAGCACCCCCCAGCCCCTTACGACATGCGGCATCAACATGAATTTTTACATGCCCTGGAGGAGGCGCTTTTGGACGCGCAGAGTGCCTATTTGCTGAAGATGTACGTAACTCGTTTTGGGGCGATGCAGGCTCGGCTATCAACTTCAGCTCCTGCAGGTACCTGTTAATAAAGCCGTTTATAGTTTGGGGACTCTGGAATAAACCCTCATGAATGGCTTTCCTTCTCGCTGCCCAGATGGCCCATAAGGTGACTGAGAGCTTCACAAATAGATCATGCGATAACACTCTCATCAAAGTGAAAAGCCACTGTTTAGCATGAAAGTGATGGTTGCAGCTGAAAAAGAGAAAGAAAGAGATGATTGGGCCTTGGGCGTGCGGAATAGGTTTTTTCTTAGAGAAAATAGAAGCGATCATAGTACAACTCGTCTTGTGGGCCTTGGGGCGCAAACCTAAAAGGGCAGCACCGCCCGGCCATCCAAGCCAGCCAGCCAGCTAGGGTTACCTACCACCACCCCGTCCTTACCCGTCGCCGAGTCCCCAATCCGCCGCCGCCCCCGTCGGTCGTCGCTGACCTCGACCCCGCCCCTCTCGCTTCGTACGCCGGCTACTTCCTCGACCCGGCCCCTCCGTTCCTACGCCGGCTACTCCCTCGACCCCGTCAACCGTCGCCGTTCCGGTACCTCTCCCCCCGCCGCTGACCAACGCCGCCCCCTCCCCCCAGCTACCTCAAGTCCGGCAGCGAGATTTGTCATGTCGGGGAAGTCGAAGGGCGGGGGCGAAAGGCCGAATTTAGACATCAGGCTCGCGAATCGCGTATCTGAGTCTAGGGTTTAGGGTTACGATTGTGCTGCGAGGCCTGAAATCTTATCTTCTACTACTTTCCGTCGCATAGGGTTTCTCCTCCTCTACGGAGCCTACTGGCAGAGGACTGGTTGATATGCTGTAGGTTGGCGATGTTTCTTTTAATCATCACTCACCCGACCCGATCTTGGGTGAACGCCGCTTATTGATTCCATGACTCCAGTCTTTATTTTAGATAGAGGCTCAATAAATTTTGTCCTGTCGCCGCGTCTATCAGCTGGTCCGTTGTCGTGTTTCGCTTGCTTGCCGTGTAACTAGCATTTATCCTGGAGGAATCCAGCTCCTTGCCGCGTTGTTCCGCCTACCGATTCTGTCACATTAGTCACTGGATCTAATTTTTGACATGGGTTGGATATCGGTTGACGGTTATGTAACAGTCGACGCCGTGCCACGTGCCTCGTGACTGCATGATTTGCGCCAATTGGTGGCGTGACTCTGTGCGTCTTGCCTTTTTTACTCGTATACACAATGGCACGTAATTAATAGACTTTCTCTGTTCGTTTTTAATGGTATACTGGTTGTGGTTGGTGTAGCTGTCGTGTTCAATTTATTACTACTTAGGTATTTCCGTTTTCTCTTGCACGCGATGATTAATTTTTGCTGCGATTACATGAATATAATCGACAACGGCTACTTGTTGAGTTCTTATTATGGAAGATAGGCTTGCTGCTGATTTATTCGTGGTTAATGCCGACTGATTCACCAGAATCATGGGAACATCTTGCTAGCACTCTCATTGCAGTGACACGTGACCCATTTGTTTGATTCGTATCATTCTGCACTGTCATGTCTGTTGAGTGCGTTAAAATGCTATATCATGAACGTTTATCTTATATATATATATATAGCTGATATGTATTTATTCATTTTTATTGTGCTTGTTATTAATCTTTTCATTCATTTTCTTGTGTAGTGACTAAACCATGAAGCCTTCTGGTAAGCGTACCAGCCAACACAGGGATCATGACAGAGAAGACAGGGATCAAAAGCGGAGGCCGGCTCACACCCAGGAAACCTCCGGTACGGACGAATTGGTTGTTTATCGGATACTTTGTCCAGACAAAGTGATTGGCAGTGTAATTGGCAAGGGTGGCAAGGTGATAAATTCCATCCGGCAACAGACGAATGCCAAAGTCAAGATTGTCGACCCATACCCTGGTGCTGACAAAAGGGTTATTTTGGTATATTGTTATGTCAAGCATAGAGACGTCATGATTAGCGACATAGATGCTGATGACGATGATAGGGAGCCTGTTTGCGCAGCACAAAATGCATTACTCAAGGTGCATGATGCAATTGTTGATGCTCTGGCAATCACTAGTGACTCTGATGATAAAGAAGCCAACATTCTTGTACCAGCTAGTCAAGCTGCAAGTGTCATCGGAAAATCTGGTTCTGTCATCAAGAGGCTTCGCTCAGTTTCAAAATCATTCATTAAAGTTAAACCAAAAGATCCAAGTGATGTTACACACTCATGTGCTATGAGTTTTGATAATTTCGTTCAGGTATAATTTCCTCCATATAATAATTTGGTGAGCTGTGCCAACATAACATGAGGTTAACCATTATTGAATAGCTTCAGCCTATGAAGCAGCAATCCTTTAGTTTTTAGTACATGATTTTCTGTTAAAATGTATGCATATATCATTATCATCTCTCTATCATGGTGCAGAAATTAGCAAGTTGTTTAATACTCCCTCTGTCCCTAAATATAGTGTCTATTAGATTCTTTTCAAAATCAAACTTTATCTAACTTTGACCAAGTTTATATAGAAAAAATTATCGACATCTAGAATACCAAACCAATGCCTGTTGATTTATCATGAAATATATTTTTATATGGTTTGTGTTTGGTATTGTAGATATAATTAATTTTCTCTAAACTTTGTCAAATTGATGAAGGTTGACTTTTCAGGAAATTAATGCGCACTCTATTATGGTACGGAGGCAGCACTATAGACCTCCCAGTGCAATATTTATAATTTTATTCTTCTTGTTACATGCATATTGATATTTTGTTTTCCCAGATTAAGATAATTGATAATTCTATTTTACTTTCTCTTTGTGTGGTGCTCATATACACTGTCGAACAATTCCGATCTTTTGAGCTCTGCTATATTCTTCAATATCCATTCTTCAGCATTCCACCAATTATTAACTCTTACCAGTACCATTTTTAACAGATAACTGGGGACACTAGAGCTGTCAAGAAGGCATTGTTTGCAGTATCAACAATTCTCTACAAATGTCCATCGAAAGAGAACATTTCTCTTGAAACATCTATTGATGAACATCCTCCAACCATTATACTTCCTTCAGAGCTTCCAGTTTATCCGGCTAGTAGCTTATACTCAGTGTCAGATGCTTCTATGTCATCTGGGCATCCAAGTCTGTCTATCTTAGGGGCAAGAAGTCGTGGTTCTCATGTTCCTGAATTTACTGTACCCACTGATGCTCATGGTGGATTGCCCATTTATCAGTCTATGGTCCCAGCTATTCCTGCTTATAACACCCCAAAATGTTCAGGAGAGCTATTGGTGCGTGTTGTATGCCCTGGTGACAAGATTGGGTTAGTTATTGGTAAAGGTGGGATGACCATAAGGAATATAAGGAAAGAAAGTGGTGCAAGCGTAGATGTTGATGACGCAAAGAATGATAAGGAGGAAAGCATAATCACTATTTCGTCCACTGAGGTTAGACCACGCTTCCAGCTCACTAGTTGTGCTTTGTCGTTTATACACTATTTTCTTTTCGTTTGAGGTGACACCTTTCATGTCAGGCCACCGATGATGTTAAGTCTGCAGCAGTGGAAGCTGTTCTTCTGCTTCAAGCAAAGATCAACGATGAAACTGAAGATAGAATGCATCTCCGCCTTCTTGTTCCGGGTAATGTCATTGGCTGCCTTATCGGCAAGGGTGGTTCAATCATTAATGACATGCGGAATAAGTCTAAGGCAATTATCCACATATCTAAGGGCACTAAGCCCCGGAAGGCATCTTCCAGTGATGAGCTCGTCGAGGTTTGCCCCTTGTATTATTGTTTGAGATAGTCTCTATGTGATCTATCTGGATGTATTTACGAGTTTATTGCATGTAGGTGTTTGGGGAAGTGGACAAACTGCGTGATGCTCTTGTTCAGATCGTTCTAAGGCTCCGGGAAGAAGTTCTGAAGGACAGCGTGGGGAGGCAAAATTCTGCCAAGGATGGGAAGCTAACTGTTGCCACCACTGAACCCATGTATTCAAGCAGCTTTCCGATGCCAGCATTATTACCTTACAGTCAACAAGTCACTCCATTGCGCCATGATCAAAGGGGTGAAGCTGAGCGTGGTTCGAATGTACTTCCTCGTAGCAGCTTGTATCATGGATACAGCCCCAGGCAGGTAAAATATTTTGCTTCAATGTCAATTTTCTCTGTTTCCCTGTTGACCTTCATAAAGAGACGTGCCTATAAGTTTGTGATATAAACTTAACCAGTGATATCCTCCATCAGGCTGTAGATGATGGATTTGGAGTACGCTCCTCATACACTTCAAAGCCATATGGAAGGTAGGTTGCAACTGAACTCACAATAAGCCCTTTCTAACCCGTGCTATCTTTTAAGAATAGCCGTGCCCCTTGTGTGCAGGCTTTCTTAGATTTGTACTCCCTTGGTCCCACAATATAAGACGCTATTATTTGGGTCTTTATTGTGGGAGGGAGGGAGTAGTTATTATTTGGGTCTTTATTCTAATCCTTATGATTGTATTTCATTTTGCTGATTGCCACTGATCAGACGCGTCCCGGATATGGAAATGTTTATTCCTTCTAGTGGCCTTTCAAAAGTAATGGGGAAGCATGGTACAAACTTGGACAACATTAGAAAGGTCAGTTTACTATTTCATTTTACTGGTGCTTGCACGAAAGAGTGCCCTCAGACTCTACTTGCAGTCTGCTGTAATATCAATCCATTAGTATACCAGTACCTACAAGAATAGGTTGTTTTCTACTCCCTCCGTAAAGAAATATAAGAGCGTTTAGATCGCTGAAGTAGTGATCTAAACACGCTTATATTTCTTCACGGAGGGAGTACTACTAATGGAGTAGTATATTAGATCATTTGATTATTTTATTAATTTATTTCGTAAAAGAGAGTAATTTAAAAATGACTAAAGATGAAATTATAACATAGTGGTGTGTGTTCAACACCAAAGAGTGGATTGGTCTGAAGCAACCTTTGTACAGGATTGACATGCATGAACATATGGAAAACATAATCAATTATAAACTTATAATCTGACATCTTGAATGGTCTATTTATAGGATATCTTCGTAGGTAGGTTATTTTTACTTACCATTGACACGAAATTATTGATTATAACTGCAGATTTCTGGAGCTGACATTGAAATTATTGAATCAAAATCTTCTCGTCATGAGCATGTTGCTAACATATTTGGCACCCCTGAGCAGAGGCAGTCGGCAGAGAATTTGATCAAAGCTTTCATAATGTCTACTTAAGGAGGTTCCTGCTGTAGTTCGAAAGGATATATGTCAGCTCTATCGGACTTCTCTTGCCATCCCGTAGATCAAAAACTGTGTTCTCCATCCCTTCAGCTCTCCAATAAACCTCATGCTTATCTGTCTATCTTCCTCAGACTCTCAACCATGGCTATACTTGTGTGGACTTGTCCGTGTTTAATCGCATGTTCAGATATTCCCGTCTAATCTCGATGACTGCTTCAATCTCTCCCTATTCATAACCAATTCTTTATGCTGTCAGCTCTGATTGCTTATACGTTTGCCAGTATGGGAGGGGCAGTCTTTTGCCACTTCAGTCAGAACATGCAGCACACGTTTTTTTCAGTGCTGTGCTTCGTGGCAATACCGTATTTAGATATCCAAGGAGTATTCTAACACTTCGTTTTTAAGAAATCTATTACATTATTACCAAGTAGAATCCTCCTCATCCTTTTCATGATAGACTTGAACATCATCGTTCTTATACTCTTTTGCCGCTTACCATGATTGACAATCTTCAGTCGAACACGTGGTTACACGTTTTTTCAGTGTTTTGCATGGTGCATCATCCTAAGATACCCAAGGACTTGTCTAATACTTAATTTTAAGAAATCTGTTTCATGGTGACCAATTAGAAATTCTTCATGTTCTTTTGAAATAGGTGTAGTTAAAAAGTTCAAAATCTCAAAAGCCTGCCCGCCCATGAACTTTGTCATACTCTTCCATGCTACCCATGCAGGTTCCCTTTTTCCTTCTTTACTCCCCCACCAAAACTGTCGAATAAGTTTATTAAGATGCTCACAAAGACCCCTTGGCCACTTAAAGCAAGACATAAGAAAACAGGTACCACTTTGTACCAACACCTCCTTACAAGCTGTAGATAACGTTTTCTCAATCCATCCCTTCACCTTACTCCACAACCTGTCCTTCAAATATTTAGAGGCTCCAAATTTTGAAGTACCTAAGTAATGGCCCTAAAATTGTGTATAGTCTGAAAACAGGTTCTGAACTTGACTCTTCCCAATCAATCATCTCAACCAATCTGGTAAATTCCTTAGGTGGATAGCTTTTCAGATATGTTTACGTTTCTTGACATCACAACTGAAGTAATATTATTGCCCTTCTGAAATAGGTGTTGGTTGAGTAATGGCCCTAAAATTATGTATAATCTAGAAATAGGTCTTGTACATGACTCCTCTTCCCCTTCATTATCCCAGCTTTGTGCTCATGTTTCTAGATTATGCATGTTTCTAGATTTGTTATGTCTCTTTGACACCAAACTGTGAATGGTAGATAGTTAGTCATGTCCATTCTTTGTAAATAGTTTCTTCTTATGAGTTGCAACTGCTTGGAGGTCGCAAGTTATACTATTAGGTGAATTCGTCAACAAAGAACTTGAGAATGCTGAGATTTTGTGGCAGTCAGCTGATGATTTCCACCTCTCTTCTTTGTTCCTGTTTGCCAGTGCCGATAGCTGATTCTCTGTTGCCAGGGGCCCTTATACATGTTCTTATCAGTGTTTTTGCATGATGACGATACCTAAGGAGTGGATACTCCAATGTAGAGCAAATCTTTTGAAATCTGTTTCATTGTTACCAACTAAAATTCTTCTCGTCCTTCTGTGATAAACTTCATTGCCCTTCTTACTCTTTTGCCGCGTCCAATGGACTTCAATCTGAACACGAAGCACACATCCAATCCAGTGTTTGCATGGTGGCAATACCAACCTTAGGTATCTATAAGGAGTATTCCAGTGATTCAATTTTGAGAAATCTTGTTTCTTATGAGTTGCAACTGCTTGGTGGTGCTGCAACATAACTTGTGGCAGTTGGCTGATGATTTTCCCCTCGTTTCTCTATTCTTGTTTGTTCTGCGTGTCAGCGCTGATAGCTGTTTCTCTCTGTTGGCTGTACGGGAGGAACCCCTATATTCTTTCACTAACTTGCCATGATAGTCTTTAATCCGAACATGCAATTCACCTTTTTTCCCAGTGTTTTGCATGGTGGGAGTATCATCCTTAGATAACTAACTAGTAATACTTCAAGTTTGCATGATCTTTTGAAATATGTTCCGTCGTGACCAGCAAAATGTCTCTTTTATGATAGTACTCAATCAGAACAGCAGTACACGTTTTCCCGGTGTTTGCATGGTGGCAATACCGTCCTTTGACATCCAAGTAGTACTCTAGTCCTTTAATTTTCAGAAATCTGTTTCAGCTTACTGAGTACAAAATTCTTCTCGTCCTTTCCAAATAGCTGTAGCCAAGTAATGGTCCTAAAATTATCTATAACCGTTCTGCACCTGACTCCTTCCCATTCATTATCTCGACTTCTGTTGTCACTCATTAGCCATGCATATTTAGATATGACCACGTTTCTTTGACATGGCTGAATAGTAGGTACTCCCTCTGCTCCATAATACAAGAGCGTTTTTTACACTCTACTATTGTCAAAAGTGCCCTTGTCTTATGGGACGGAGCAAGTAGGTAGATAGGTAGGTAGTCATGGCAGCTCATTGCAAATAATTAATTTCTGCTTATGAGTTTGCAACTGCTCGCAGGATAACTTGCGGCTACTGTTAATGCAATGCTTGTAAATAGAGAACATGGGCTGCTGAAAATTTGTGGGAATCAGCTTGTGATAACCCCTTCGTTTGTCTGTTGCGCATGTTGTGCTATGGTGAGGGGCGTGCTCTTTCCACTGAATTTAGTTTTCCGTTGGGCAATGTGAAATTCTTTTATTGTGGCTGATCTCTACATGTAGCGAGATGAAAGCTCAATTGGCTCCGTGCTGTGATTCGACTCAACGGATCTTGGTAATGTTATTGTTGAAGCAGATCCTGAGAATGTTTGACAGCGTAGCAGAAGATGCTTCGAACTCTGTGATATGGCCGCATCTTGAATCGCTATTTATTTCAATCCATGAGAACTCGTCATTGGATCACCCGATCGTACATGCATGATCCTAACAAGATTTTAATAGAAGGGCACACTTTATTACTACTCCCTCTATTCCAATGGATGAGGTGCTTTCAAAATTAAACTTTAACCATAAGTTAGACCAACAGATGTTGGTCATATGTGAGTTTTTAGTGATATATTTTTTAAGTCACAAAATTTTGTATTGTTGATGTATGATCAAAGTTGATTTTTGGGAAGTAAATGCGTGCTTATTCATTGAAAAGTAGTACTACTACTCCCTCATCTCCGGTTTATAGGGCTTAAAATTTGAAAGCTCGTCAACTAAGGCATTTTGTAAGTGGAGGAATGTATCTCGTATTTAAAAAAAATACTCAAATTAAACTCATGCATTAATTTGGATTAATTGTAATGCATGCATGCTTGACAACTAGATGAGTAGAAACGTTGCATGCATTGATGTCTTGCTTTTTAATTCTTGCATGTAAAGATTTAATGCGTCTCAAAAACTAAAAATGAGATGGAGATGAGCCATTTAAATTGGAAAAACAAAACAAATGTTGAAATAAGCATATAAACCG
Source organism: Triticum aestivum (assembly GCF_018294505.1). Taxonomy (NCBI): domain Eukaryota; kingdom Viridiplantae; phylum Streptophyta; class Magnoliopsida; order Poales; family Poaceae; genus Triticum; species Triticum aestivum. The sequence continues at coordinate 696,887,687 of NC_057807.1, forward strand.
GAAAGGAGGGAATATCTCAGTAGCGTCTGGTGCGCGTTCTGAGCCAAAAACGTTCTGCGGTCAGGCAGAGCAGCATGTCCACGAACGTGTACAACCTGCCCCCCATGACCATCTTATTGTTAATAGATTTCTATAAAATTTTTTATCGATTTTATTGATTGTCCTTCCTTTTTTTTATTTTCTTTTTGTTTTATGCCTTTTTATTATTTTTTATCATTTTTATATACGAGTTGAACATTTTTTTAAATATGCATTGGTTTTCTTAAGATACACGTTAAATATTTTTGAAATACATGATTGAATACATGGTGGATACACCACCACCACCAACAACAAAGCCTTTAGTCACAAACAAGTTAAGGTAGACTAAAGGTGAATCCCATAAAATCTCGCAACCAATTCATGGCTCTGGCACATGGATAGCAAGATTCTCTCCCCCCTCCCACCCCACCCCCCGTCCATAGCTAGTTCTTTGGTGATACTCCAATTCTTTCTCTCTTAACGGTCTTCTCCCATGTTAAATTTGGTCTACCTGACCTCTCTTGACATTTTTCGTATGCTTTAGCCGTCTGCTATGCACTGGAGGTTTTGGAGGCCTGCGCTGAATATGCCCAAATCATCTCAGATGATGTTGGACAACCTTCTCTTCTTTTTTGAACATCAGTACAGACACAAGCGCTTATATACACGCGCATACACTCATCTCTATGAACGCACACACGCACACCCTACCTCTATGAGCACCTCTGAAAGACTGAGTCGACATATCATCTTGAAATTTACGAAGTCACCGTAGGCACCTCGTCATCGACGGGAACGTCTCCTCCCACTGAATGCGCATCGCCGGAAATTCTAAAATAAATTCAGGAATAAATGCGAGCACCAGGATTTGAACCCTGATGGGCTGAGGATACCACAGTCTCTCTAACCATCCAACCACAGGTTGGTTCGCTACAACCTTCTCTTCAATAGGTGTCACCCCAACTCTATCTCGTATATCATCATTATGGACTTGATCCTTTCTCGTGTGGACACACATCCATCTCAACATACGCATCTCCGCCACACCTAATTGTTGAACATGTCACTTTTGGGCCAGCCAACACTCAGCGCCATACAACATTGCGGGTCGAACCGCCGTCCTGTAGAAGTTGCATTTTAACTTCTGTGGCACTCTCTTGTCGTAGAGAATGCGAGAAGCTTGACGCCACTTCATCCATCCGTCTTTGATTCGATGGTTCACATCTTCGTCGATACCCCCATCCTCCCGCAGCATTGACCCCAAATATCGAAAGGTGTCCTTCTAAGGCACCACCCGCCCATCAAGACTAACCTCCTCCTCACACCTAGTAGTACTAAAACCGCACATCATGTACTCGGTTTCAGTTCTACTAAGCCTAAACCCCTTCGATTCCAAGGTTTGTCTTCATAACTCTAACTTCTTATTTACCCTCATCCGACTATCGTCAACTAGCACCACACCATCTGCAAAGAGCATACACCATGGGATATCTCTTTGTATATCCCTTATGACCTCATCCATCACCAGGCAAAAAGATAAGGGCTCAAAGCCAACCCATGATGCAGTCCTATCTTAATCGGGAAGCCATCAGTGTTGAAGTCACATGTTCGAACACTTTTCACAACATTATCATACATGTGCTTGATGAGGGTAATGTACTTTGCTGGGACTTTGTGTTTCTCCAAGGCCCACCACATGACACTCCGCGGTATCTTATCATAGGCCTTCTCCAAGTCAATGAACACCATATGCAAGTCCTTCTTTTGCTCCCTGTATCTCTCCATAAGTTGTTGTACCAAGAAAATGCCTTCCATGGTCGACCTCCTAGGCATGAAACCAAACTGATTTTTGGTCACGCTTGTCATTCTTCTTAAGCGGTGCTCAATGACTCTCTCCCTAGCTTCATTGTATGGCTCATCAACTTAATTCCACGGTAATTAGTACAACTTTGAACACCCCCTTATTGAAGATTGGTACAAATACACTCCATCTCCATTCTTTTGGCATCTTGTTTGCCCGAAAAATGAGGTTGAAAAGCTTGGTTAGACATACTATCGCTATGTCCCCAAGGCCTTTCCACACCTCAATGGGGATACAATCAGGGCACATCAAATTGTCTTCTTTCATCCTTTTTAAAGCCTCCTTGAGCAACTTGTCAAAATGAATGCTAGTCTCATCATAGGAGTCGTCCAGTTCAATGGTAGAACTCTCATTCTCCCCATTGAACAACTTGTCGAAGTACTCCTGCCATCAATGCTTAATCTCCTCATCCTTCACCGGGAGTTGGTCTGCTCCATCCTTGATGCATTTGACTTGGCCAATATCCCTCGTTTTACTCTCTTGGATCTTGGCCATCTTATAGATGTCCCTTTCGCCTTCCTTCGTGCCTAATCGTTGGTAGAGGTCCTCATACGCCCGACCCCTTCCTTCACTGATAGCTCGCTTTGTGGCCTTCTTTGCCATCTTGTATTTCTCTATGTTGTCTGCACTCCTATCCAGGTATAGGCGTCTGAAACAATTTTTCTTCTCTTTAATTGCCTTTTGGACATCATCATTCCACCACCAGGCATCCTTATCCTCGCTTATCCTTCCCCTGGACACTCCAAACTCCTCCGTGACCACCTTGCGAATGCAAGTCGGCACCTTCATCCACACATTGTCTGCATCCCCTCCTTCCTGCAAAGGGCCCTCCTTAATGACCCTCTCCTTGAATGCCTGAGCTACCTTCCCCTTGAGCTTCCACCACTTCGTTCTAGTGACTTTGACACGCTTATCCCGCTGGACATGAATCCGAAAGTGGAAGTCAGCAACCACGAGCTTATGCTGAGGTACAACACTCTCTCCAGGTATCACCTTACAATCTAGGCACGCACGCCTATCTTCTCTTCTCGAAAGGATGAAATCAATCTGACTAGAGTGTTGGCCACTACCAAAAGTCACCAGATGCGACTCTCCCTTTCTGAAGAGGGTGTTAGTTATAAGCATGTTGAAAGAACATGTGGTGCCCCCATGTTTGGTTTTGCTAATTAATGACAATCTCTATGGACTAATGGTTGCCTTGAGTTATATTTGAAGGATTTGTCCATAGGCATTTCTTGAAATCCATGTGTTGGTTTCAAGGAGTTTATGAGTTGACCAAGGTGCTATTAAGGAATTGTTCTAAAATTGGTCATGTGAATGTTGAGCTTATTGCAAGCATGTCTTGAAGAAGAAGATTGTGTGCTCATTCATGTTTACCTTCAAGACATCATCCAAATGAAGAGAGTTGGAGAGATTCAAGGTTGATCAAGACTAAGTCAAGAGTGAATCAAGTTGATCAACTCACAAAGCGTAGAAGCACTAGTAGAAAAAGGACCTAATATGAGAAACATTAGTACCGGTTCGCATATGAGCCGGCACTAATGCGCCCATTAGTGCCGGTTCAAATGACTTGGCAGGAGGTGACCTTTAGTACCGGTTCTTTGGGAATCTTTAGTACCGGTTCATGCCATGAACCGGTAGTAAAGATGCTGGTTCCCGGCCAGCACCTTTAGTACCGGTTCGTGGCACGAACCGGTACTAAAGAGGTTGTGGCAGGCGCTATTTTTAGTCCCACCTCGCTCCCCTAACAAGAATTTGACCACCTTAAGTATGTTACTTCTCAAACTATCCCAAACATTTGGTCTTCATTGAACTCTATGTGTAGGATCTGTGGCTGCAATAGGAGTCTTCGCCGGTTCTTAAATCGGTGGTAGATTCCTATTGACAATTTAGATTCTATACAAAAAGATCGTTGATGATCAATGTATTTTTTGCAGTAGCGCGTTTTGGCTGAAAGGCGGTATTGATCAATGTATTTTTTCTGCGTTCAGATGCACAATTTAAATATGTTATTTTTCAAACTATCACAAGCATTTGGTCTTCATTGAACTCTATATATAAAGAAGAGGAAGAAGAAGCAGAAGAAGGAGAAGAAGACGAAGAAGAAGGAGAAGAAGGAGAAGAATAAGAGGAGGAAGAAGAAGAATAAGAAGAGGAAGAAGGAGGAAGAAGAAGAAGAGGAAGAAGAAGAGGAAGATGAAGAGGAAGAAGAAGAAGAAGAGGAAGAAAAGGAGGAGGAGGAAGAGGAAGAAGAGGAA
>NC_057807.1:696897373-696898029 GCF_018294505.1 Triticum aestivum
GAAATGAAATAACTATATAAAAAATTACTCAAAAATAAATAGAAGAAAATAAATAATGCAGAAAAGAAAAAAATATAAAAAAATGTTGGGGCGCTGCCCGGTGGGCCTGCCAGACCTAGGGTGTGCAAATACAGGCCAAGAAGGGCCAGGAGGCTCACAGGGCAGCGCACCCTAGTTAGGCCCAGAAGCCTGCTATATAGAGGAGTTCGAAAGGGCAGCCGCGGCTGGGTTTATAAACCAGTGCGACTGCCCTTTGCTCGGCGACGTGGGACTAAAAGTAGCGCACTGCGGGTGGCAGCTCAGGGCCATTAGTATCGGTTGGTGGCTCCAACCGGTACTAATGTGTTGCCCTTTAGTACCGGTTGGAACCACCAACCGGTACTAAAGGCTCGCGTTTGCCGCCGCTTGGCTGGCTAAAATTGGCCTTTAGTACCGGTTAGAGCCACCAACCGGTACTAAAGGCCCCTCTTATATATATGTCACTTACGAAAATTCAGTTATCGTTGCCACTTCGTTCCACTTTCTCGCGCGAGTCTCGATCTTCGACGACGACGCCGACGCCGCCGCGCCGCCGTGCCGTCGACCTTGCCGCACGTCGTCGTCGCGCCGCCGTGCCATTGACCTCGCCGCACGTCGTCGCTGTCCCCGGCGCCCTC